>NC_037688.1:71132581-71301976 GCF_003255815.1 Theropithecus gelada
AGGGAGGGAGGGAGGGAGGGAGGGAAGGAAGGAAGAAGGGAGGGAGGGAGGGAGGAAGGAAGGAAGGAAGGAAGGAAGGGTGGGAGGGAGGGAGGCAGGGAGGGAGGAAAGAAAGAAGGAAGGAAGGAAGGGAGGGAGGTAACTCATCCACAGCTGAGGGTGGCCCGTCAGTGGACATGGCACAAGGTGGCAAGAACTTGGGGCTGGGGACACTTTGCTGAGGGATCCGGGACAAGCCATACTCCCTATCTGGGCCTCCCTATCTTTAGGACCTCAGGTAAAGGCATGGGATTTGGGCACCGGTGGGTTCTAAAATTCAGGTCTTTGCCAGCATGGGGCTCGGAAGCTCCCTGTCCAAATGGCGTTTGTCTGTGGATGGCCACATCAGGGTTCTGCCCATCTCCTGGCTCTGTGTACTCTCAAAGCCAGGCACGTTTCTTAATTCCCTCTAATGATTTCCCAGAGAGCCTGCTGGATCCAGGCTGCTGCTGTGATCACTGCAGCCGGCCGATGGGGCTCCAAGCAGACGGGGAGATGGCACCCATTTAGGGGCAGATGTGGAAACAGGAGCTACTGATTTCCAGAGCTTTCTTTCAGTGAGAAAGGCCTACCTGGGGGCACGGGCCACCCTGGGCGCACAAAGCGGAGAAACAGCTGATAAGCCTTACCTAATACCTATCCCGTGCTAAAAACTTTACCCCCATCTTCCCAGTTAACTCCCAGTCGGTCTTAGGAGACAGGACTGCTATTGTGCCCATTTTGCAGACGGGAAGCCGAGCTCAGAGAGGGTGGGTAACTTGCCCGAAGGCACAGAGTGTCTTGGTCAGTCCGGACGCGTCTGTAGAGTTACAGGAAGAGAAGGGCCGTCCTCCAGAGGGCTGGGAGCGCCCCAGCGCGGGTCCGGGGTCGAGGTTGGTGGTCCCGCCGCCTGGAAGTGGTGGAGCGGCGGGGCGAGAGAGGGAAGTGGGGAGAGCTGCGAGCGGCAAATCCGGAGGGAGGGTCAGGCTGTCGGGGGCGGGGTGGGGGGTGCTGGCACCGGGAGGCAGGGGCAGGATCGGAGAGTCGGGCAGACACCAGGTCCGCGCGAGGCGTCTCAGGGGTAAGCCTGGGGGGCTCTGGGGTGGCGAGGGAGCGGGGTGTGGGGTGAAGCCTGGGGGCGATCGGAGTGAGGCGGGGAACGGGCGGTGGTCTAGTCTGGGGCCCAGGTGCGGGCCGCGGGGGCGGGAGAAGCCGGAAGCGCGAGCTGGCCGCGCTCCGCCCCGGCGGGTCCAGCCCCCGCCCCCGTCCCCGCCGCCCGGCCCTTTTCCCGGGGCGCCCGCGCGGCCAGCTCAGACCTCCCGGCTCGACAGGCGGCGCGGGCGGCGGTGAGTGCGGCGCGGGGACGCCGGGGCTCGGGGGGCAGCGGGGGAGAGCGGAGGGCCCGTGGCGCCAGCACCTGCTGGGCGCCCAGTGCACCGAGCCCTTGGCTGGGGGCTCCCGGGAGGCCGGGGGGCGCCGGGCGGGTTGCGGGCATCGAGGCACAGCGGAGGGCGTAGGGGCCGGGCCGGGGCGGGGTCCGGCCTCCCAGCCCTGGTCCCGGCAGCGTCTGCGGTTGGGCTCATTTCCTGCGCCCCGGAGTGCCCGATCGCGTGTGGCGGGGTCGTCCGGCCCCCACCCGAACTAGCGGCCCTCGATGCCCGCCGCGACCCCCTACGGGGAGAGGACGGCCCCTGGGCTTTTTAGAAAAAGGCGCGATTCGCTCTAGTGACTCAGGTTGAGACTTCCAGAAATATTCCCCGGGTGTTCAGAAACAAAACCAAAACAAACAAAAAAAGCCCCAACGAATTCCGGAATGCTGTTTGCATACATTTGGCTTCTAGGGGCGCGGGTACCCGCGTTTCTCCGCTTGCCCCCGCGAGTTCGCACAAGATCCGGGACGGACACCCGAGGGCCCTGGGAGACCCTGGGGAGGTGAAAATCAGCGAAGTGGGCCGTGGCCCCTAGGCCTGACCCCTCCCCACGGGGTAAGGTGGGCACCCCGCGAGCACAGGGGTCCTCTCACTGCTGATGGCACCCAGCTCTGGGCCCAGACGCCGCTCACCGTCCACCGCTGGTGCCGGGTAGGTGCTGGTGGGACCAGCTGGTAACTGGTGGCAGAAGTGGACCTCGCCCCTCCCTGCCAAGCTAGGCAAATACCCTCCCCGCTCTGGTTTGCAGGTCACTGTGGATCTAGGTGGTCAGTTGGTGGTGTGCCCGAAGCTCTTCAGGGTCAGGGAGAGGAGGTGACAGGGGAAAGGTGTGTGTTCTGGAAGGGCCAGTCATGCTTCAGGGACCAGGCTAGTTGGACCTTCACTGGTTTTCTACTTCCCGACGGTGCAGCTGATGTCACTGACTGTTGGACAGAGCAGTGGTCACTGTGAAATCTAGTTTCTGGAAGCCACCGGGCCTTCCGAGCTCCTACCAGTCTTCCCAAAGAGGATACCTTCCTCCCCTTGGCCTGGTGCACTGGTGCTGGTTCAAAGACTGCCTGAAGCCCAGGTTGGGGTCCTCTTTAGGAAAGCCGTGATTTGCCTTAATGTGTGCTTGGCTGCCTCATCTGCCCTCTCACCCCCTGCCTTCTCAGAGTGACTCTTTAGGACTTCCTATTTAGGACTAACCCAGATGCAGAGAGAAGTGCAAGCTGGTATCTGGAATTCCACCAGTGTTTTGGTTTTATCAGTTGGAGCAGGATCTAGATGGCCTGTGACTTGCTTTACCTGGCACTGAGTAACACCCATGTTGCACTTGGCTTTCTTCTCCACCAGCCCTTGCTCTGGGAACTAAATGTGCACCAAACTCTCTAAGAAACATTTAATTGTAATCTACCATGAGGGAGGCCTATCTTCCTCTTTCCTGTTACTTTAAGGCATGAATAATAGATGCATTTATTCACATTTGAGAAAGTATCTTGTAATGTTGTCAAAGATTAAGTGACTGGGTGATTGATCTAAGACGTAGGATCAATTTCTTTCCTTTTTTTTTTTTCTTGAGTCAGAGTCTCACTCTGTCGCCCAGGCTGGAGTGCAGTGGTGCGATCTCGGCTCACTGCAACCTCTAACCCTTCCCACACCCCTCAACCCCCCACCCGGGTTCAAGCAATTCTCGTTTCTCAGCCCCCAAGTAGCTGGGATTACAGTTGGGTGCCACCACGCTTAACTAATTTTTGCATTTTTAGTAGAGACAGGGTTTTGCCATGTTGGCTAGGCTGGTTTCAAACTTCTGACCTCTAGTGATCCACCTGCCTCGGCCTCCCAAAATGCTGGGATTACAGGTGTGAGCTACCTCACCTGGTCAATTTCTTAAGTCTCTAAAATACTACATTGAAGTGTAATTCACTGTCTTTGGTGAATCCATTTCCTTTTGTTCCTTCTGTTCCTTTTATGGGCTGGCTGTTGAGAAATAAAGCGCTACCCTTGCCATGTAAAGGATGCAAAAGAATGGCTCCTGGTCCTGAGGGGTTTACACAACGGGTAGAAAGTAGAAGTACACACAGGCGAAAAAGTTGGTGCTTGCTAACGCCCTTGTAACTCCGGAAAGGGCTTGAGAGCAGTGGAAAGGAGGCAGCTGAGTTAGAGAAAGTTTCATGGAAAAACTGAGGCCTGAGCACATGTGGCAGAAGGAACGTGTGGACATAGTTCAAACAA
The DNA here is from genome assembly GCF_003255815.1 of Theropithecus gelada. Classification (NCBI taxonomy): domain Eukaryota; kingdom Metazoa; phylum Chordata; class Mammalia; order Primates; family Cercopithecidae; genus Theropithecus; species Theropithecus gelada. The sequence goes on from NC_037688.1 coordinate 71,136,244, forward strand.
ACAGGAGGGTCTCAGCAGAGCTGTGGAGGAGGTACAGCCAAGCCCAGGTGGTTGAAGACAGTAAATGGAAAATCCACTGAGAGGAAAGAGCTGGAAGGCGTTTCCAGCCTAAGTGAATTTTCAAGAAAATAAACAGTGCATGTTTTGCTGACATTACCCATCCTTACTGCTCAGAGGTGTGTAATAGCACTTTGAGAATGGACTGGTGCCGTTTTGTGACTTAAACTTCTCCCACTGAAGAGGAATTTCCCCAGAGCTACAGTGAGGGTGGGGAAAAGAGGATCTGCAAGAGGAAGTCCTGGATTCTTGGCACTGTGACTTGTCCTCTATTTGTTTTCGCTTTTATGGCAGTGAAAATAGCCCCGTGGGTGAGGCGGTCTATCAGGTAAATAGACTTCCTTAGTTCTGTGTTTCTTTAGCACACACATTTTTGACATCTCCTGGGCGCGTTTGGCCACCCATGGTCTGTTCTGAACTTGATTAATGTTTACTTGCCTAAGAATTGTTATTTGAGGTCAAGTGGCATTTTCCAGGGTCCTCATAATTTCATCTTATTTGAGCCCGTGTTGATTTACTCTCTGGACACTGGTGACAATGGCTTTGTAGCTAATGAAGTTGTCCCTTGGCTGCAGGTTATTTCAGTAGAAGAATTGTGTAATTTCATAGAGCTTAAGGCATGGACACAAGAAAGGAACCATTCTGGAGGCTGTCTGTGTGATGGTAATTCTCTGCTCACCTTGTAGTAGGTAGGAGTTTATATACCAGGATCCAAAGCTGGAGGCTTCAGAGAAAATAATGTTGGAGAATTTAAGCTATTTAGCTCATGGAGACTTAGAAATAATTGACAGTGTGCCTCAGGTAAGTTTAAGAGCTTAATGATGACTTGCCTTAATCTTGAATTCATGAGGTTATTCCTAAATGATGTACTGATAGTTTGAAATTTTTTATTAAAAAAAATTAAAGAAAGTATGGAAGATAAAGAAGAAAGGCATAATCTCATAGTCAGAATGAAACAACTACCACTGGCTGTCCTTATCGGGCGGCTTCTGTCTTTTGTCTTTGTGCCTGTTTTCTATGAAATCATAATCAGGGTTCGTACAATTTTGTATCCTAATGCAGTTTCAATCTTATTAATGATCTCATTGCACTGTTTGGTGAAAACCCGTCATTCATGTGGAAACTGGGCATGTGGTTTCACCCAGAATCCAGAGGAAAATTGCCCACTCTGATTGTGGGGGAGCAGCCCAGCTCCCTGATGGAAGCATTTTCCATTCCACAAATCACTATGATTTGTCGTTATGCCATGCTTGAACCTGGCTTTAAGATTGTGGTAACTTTATCTTTGACTTGAGGGACATACCGCCCTGCAGAAACCGCCTGAACTCAGAAGATGGAATTGGCACACATTTCTCTGAAATATTTCACTCTGAGCTTCTGTACTTTTAACTGAGGTCTACTGAAATTAGAATTTGTTTGGGATCAAGTAACCGAAGGCCAATTTCTCGCTTCCTTTCCCAAAGAGAGCTGGAGGTCCGGGTTTCCCCTTTTGTCTAAATCCTTCCTGCTTAACCATTTATGGCTTAAGACGTACCATTCACCTTGAACATTTTCAGGAATGACAGGCAGGTTAAATTCCATGACAACAAAAACCATGTTGCAGAATCGTAGTTTAAAACCTGCCAAGCGACAGTCCTTAGTTTAAGAATTTTAAGCAATATTCAATGTAATAAGTATACAATTTGGGAGGGTTGATTATAGTCAGGATCCACTGTGCTCACATTATTGGAAATAACGTTTTTTCTCCAGAGACCCTAAAAGACCAGACCTTTTTGACCCTCGCAGCTGGTACTCTATCTTGTTTACAAACTAGGCTATTTTCTTAGGAGACCTGACAATTTGCATGTGAGTGCCCTTCTTTTGCCCAAGGAATCCCTTTTTTATTCTGGGGTCATTTCTGCGATATACATATTCAGGGACCTAGCTTAGTGTTTCTTTTCTGGGGGCTGGGAGGTGGGGACCAGAGTAGAATTGAATATTTCTCCTTTTTCTTCCCGGAAGAATCGATCTTCGAGGATTAAGTTGGTGGTTAAAAAGCCGCTGCATCTTTCTGAAGGCCTTGCCCTTTTATGTGTTGATCTGATACCCAAATGTAGAAAACAGTTCTATACACAACTTGAGGATATATTTTTAGAAGAGTTTACCACCCACATGTGGCTAAAGCTTTGTGGGGAGGTTTTTTTTTTTTTTTCCGTTGTGAGTAAAATAGATATTTCACTGTATCTTGCTCTTATTTTCAAACCCTTTAAAAAGCCATTGACCATTTTCTCTTTTATTTTTAGCTGACACATAATAATCATACACATTTATGGGATAAAGAGTGATATTGTCATACATGTCTCCAGTGTGTAATTGATCAACGGGTAATTGGCATGTTCGTCACCCCAAACACTTATGGTTTCTTTGTGTTGTGAACATTCAGAAGTCTGCTAGCTATTTGAAAATGTAGACGGAATCATTGTTAGCCATATTCACCCTACAGTTTACAGAACAGTAGAACTTTTTTCTCCCATTGAACTGTAACTTTGTACCTGTTAACCAACCTCCCTCTAGCCTCTCTTCCCCTCCCCTTTGTAACCTCCAGTAACCACAGTTCTTTTCTCTACTTCTGTGAACTCGATTTTGTTGTCCTTCCTTTGTGGAAGTTGTGAAATACCTTTTGAGGGGAGTGCAGACTTGTGGACAGGCGTAAATATGCATTCAGCTGGACTGAGTTTGGGAGGTTCCTTCGAAACCTGTTCTTTTGCTGAAATTCTAGGTATCTTTTTATTTTATTTTATTTTTTATTTTTTACCTCATTAGTTAGAAGTATCAGAAACTCTCCTTTTCCCCCCACTTAATCTTTGGCATTTAACCAAAATATACTTCATTTATTTATATGTTTTTTGAGATAGGGCCTTGCTCTGTTGCCCAGGCTGGAGTACAGTGGCGTGACCACAGCTCCATGCAGCCTCAGCCTCCCTCCCGGGCTCAAGCCATCCTTCCACCTCAGCCACCACACTAATTTTAGTGGTTTTTTTTTTTTTTTTTTTTTTGTAGAGAGACAGGGTTTCGCCATGTTGCCCAGGCTGGTCTCAAACTCTTGGAGTCAAGCGATCGATCCATCTTGGCCTCTCAAAGTATTGCCATCACAGGCATGAGCCTCACCCCAAAGCACTCAAATGTTGTTTTTTTTAAATTGAACTTGAGTGCTTTGGGGTAAGACCTGCCTATTTCATTTCACCTTATAGTTTTTCTTACTCTTGGCCTATGTAGGGGAGAGGGAAGACTTTTTTTGTGCCTTCTGAAGGTACCATAATTGAGTCTATGAAATAAACCAATGATTGATAGATTAACAGATAAAAATACATACACATTTTTCCATGTGTAAATGTGGGAGTCCCACAGAAAGTGAAACTCAAAGCAAGGTCAGATGATGGACATTTATATAGTGTGCCTGAGCTACAAAAAAGGAATAAGGGGCTGGGCATGGTGGCTCATGCCTGTAATCCCAGCACTCTGGGAGGACAAGGCAGGCGGATCTCTTGAGCCCAGGAGATCCAGACCAGCCTGGGCAACATGGCAAAGCTCTGTCTCTACAGAAAATACAAAAGTTAGCCTGGCATGGTGGCTCATGCCTGTGGTCCCGGCCACTCTGGAGGCTGAGGCAAGAGGATAGCTTGAACCTGGGAGATTGAGATTGCAGTGAGCTGAGATAGCACCACTGCACTACAGCCTGGGTGACAGACCAAGACCCTGTCTCCAAATAAAAAAGAAAAAGGAATAGGGGCTTGGGGTTCCTGGAGGGAGGTAGTGCTAGGTTACAGAAGGGTGAGGGGAGGAAATGTATAGTGAACAAAGGTTGCCTTGTTATGCAGATAAAAAGTCTCTTGAATGATGAAAGTTGTCTCAGAGTAGCCCTCAGAAGAACAGGTGATAGCTTGTGACCAGGTGTCGACCTTCAATCTCCTCTCCTAAGTTAAGATCTTCCAGCTGGGCCTGGTGGCTCATGCCTATAATCTCAGCACTTTGGGAGGCCGAGGTGGGTGGATCACGAGGTCAGGAGTTCGAGACCGGCCTGATCAAAATGGTGAAACCCCATCTCAACTAAAAATATAAAAATTAGTCAGATGTGGTGGCAGGCATCTGTAATCCTGGCTACTCAGGGGGCTGAGGCAGGAGAATCGCTTGAACCTGGGAGGCGGAGGTTGCAGTGAGCTGAGATGACACCACTGCCCTCCAGCCTGGGCCACAGAATGAGACTCTGTCTCAAAAAAAAAAAAGAGAAGATTTTCCCTGGTTAATGAGGGTCCTATGATAGTCACTTTAGTTACACAGATCAAGTATCTTTTCTCTGAAATGCCTGGGACTGGAAGTGTTTCGGATTTTGGATTTTTTTCACATTTTGAAATATTGCATTCTACTTACTGGTTCGGCATCTCTAATCCAAAAATCCAAAATCCAGAATGCTCCAATGAGCATTTCCTTTGAGCATCATGTCTGTATTCAAAATGTTTCAGATTTTGGATTTTCATATTTGGGATACTCAACCTGTAGATTTCAATTTATTATATCAAAGGACAGCTTTTCAGAGCTACTCCTGTGTCTGCAGTTTCTAAGAGTAATCAGCTCGAAATATGCCAAAGAAATAGATCCTGAGGTGACATATTCCAGTCTCCTACAGTCATTTTGGGGTGGTGTGTCCTGAGCCCCAACACCTATTTGGCTCATTTATAAGTGTAATCCCTGAAGGTATTTAAATAAACTTTCAATTTTGGCATAATTTTTGATTTGCAAGAAAGTTGTGAAGTTAGTATAGGGAGTTCCTCACCCAGTTCCTGGTTCTCTCCATTGTTAACATCTTACATCACACAGTATATTTGTCAAACTAAGAAACTGATGTGGTGGGTATGTTACTGTTCACCAAACTCCAGACTTTATTTGGAGTTCCCGGTTCTCCCACGGATGTCCTTTTTTCTGGGCCAGGGTCCTAACCCTAGGGTACCACATTGCATTGATATATTTTATCAATCATTGATATATTATTTATCAATAAATAAAATAAATATTTTATTTATTATAAATAAATATATATTTTATTTATTTATCCCCATGTTGGCCAGGCTGGTCTTGAACTCCTGACCTCAGATGATCCACCTGCCTCAGCCTCCCAAAGTGCTGGGATTACAGGCATGAGCCACCGTGCCCGGTCCCACATTGCATTTAGTCATCCTGTCTCCTCAGCCTCCCTGGCTGTGTTAGTTTCTCAGTCGTGCTTTGTTTTTCATAATCTTGACACTTTTTGAAGATCAGGGATTCTGTAGAATTTCCCTCAAATCAGGGTTGTTTGATGTTTTTCACATGATTCCAATGGGGTTATGGGTTCTGGCAGGAGAAGACCACAGAGGTAAAGTGTCCTTCTCATCCTGTCACATCAGAGGGCACCTGATATGCACATGACATTCCGGATGTTAATATCAAGGGAGAGAGTAAAGGATTCCTGATGTTAATTAATACCAAGGGAGAGAGTGAAAAGGAGGTGTTTGCCAGGTTTTCTCACTTGTGGTTTACTCTCTTTCCCTTTTCATAGACTCTGTTTTTCTTTCTTTCTTTTTTTGTTGTTTTGAGATGGAGTTTTGCTCCTGTTGCCCAGGCTGGAGTGCAGTCGTGCGATCTCGGCTCACTGCAACCTCCGCCTCCTGGGTTCAAGCAATTCTCCTGCCTCAGCCTCCTGAGTAGCTGGGATTACAGGCATGTGCCACCACACCTGGCTAATTTTGTGTTTATTTATTTATTTATTTATGAGACGCAGTCTCGCTCTGTCGCCCAGGCTGGAGTGCAGTGGCCTAATCTCGGCTCACTGCAAGCTCCGCCTCCCGGGTTCACGCCATTCTCCTGCCTCAGTCTCCCGAGTAGCTGGGATTACAGGCACCCGCCGCCTCGCCGGCTAATTTTGTGTATTTTTAGTAGAGATGGGGTTTCACCGTGTTAGCCAGGATGGTCTTGATCTCCTGACCTCGTGATACACCTGCCTTGGCCTCCCAAAGTGCTGGGATTACAGGCATGAGCCACCGTGCCTGGCCAATTTTGTATTTTTGATAAAGATGGGATTTCTCTGTGTTGGTCAGGCTGGTCTGGAACTCCTGACCTCAGGTGATCTGCCTGCCTGGGCCTCCCAAAGTGCTGGGATTATAGGCATGAGCCACCACGCCCGGCGACTCTGTTCTTTGAAAGAGAGTCATGGAGTCTAGCCCACACACCGGAGAGGAAAGGGAGAGATTAAGTTCCACCTCCTGCTGGGTGCCATGGCTCATGCCTGTAATCCCAGTACTTTTGGAGTCTGAGGCGGGTGGATTACTTGAACCCACGAGTTTAAGACCAGCCTGAACAACATAGTGAGACCCCCATTTCTATGGAAAGTTAAAAAAAAAAAAAAATCACTGGGCGTAGCCCCAGCTACTCAGGAGGCTGAGGTGGGAGGATCACTTGAGCCCAGGAGTTGAAGGCTGCAGTGAGTTATGATCAAGCCACTGCATTCCAGCCTGGAAAGAGTGGAATGAGCAAGACCCCATCTCTACAAAAAGTAGAAAATTAGCTGGACTTGTTGATGCACACCTGCAGTCACAGCTACTTGAGAGGCTGAGGGAGGAGGATCGCTTGAGCCCAGGAGGCTGAGGCCACAGTAAGCTATGATGGTGCCACTGCACTGCAGCCTGGGTGACAGAGTGAGACCCTGTCTCAAAAAAAAGAAAAGAAAAGAAAAGTGCATCTCCTAGAGGGGGAGTATCTATGCATACTATTTGGAATTTGTCAATGAGGAAGATTTGTCTTGTCTTATTTAAAACATAGACACTTCTGCCAGGCGCGAGTTGCTTATGCCTATAATCCCAGCACTTTGCGAGGCTGAGGCGGGTAGATCACTTGAGGTCAGGAGTTTGAGACCAACCTGGCCAACATGGTGAAACCTTGTCTCTACTAACTGTACAAAAACTAGCCAGGCATGGTGATGGGTGCCTGTAATCCTGGCTGCTTGGGAGGTTGAGGCAGGAGACTTGCTTGAACCTGGGAGGTGGAGGCTGGAGTGAGCCAAGATCATGCCACTGCACTCCAGCCTGGGCAAGAGGGACACTCCGTCTCAATAATAATAATAATAATAAAATAAACACTTCTTATGAGCTGATGCCATAGATACCCTGTCATAGATGGGATAGATGTGCCATATGGGCACAGGAGACGTCAGCTGTACAAGGATGTCAGATGCACGTGGCTTTCTCAAGGCCTGGTGGGGAAATATAGATCACATCGCTTCCCTTGGGGTCGAGGGAGGGTAACGTAATATGGTCCAGTTAGGGAAATATTAATAGAACCTAACTTGCAGACAGGAAGCAGTTAGGAAGCAGGAGGAAGGCATATGTCATCAAGGGCTAGATCATGTGTTGCCGGCCAGGGGAAGTGAAACAGGCATGAGAAGCACGTGACAGGTAATGTCCACCACCAGCCTGTTCCCACGTTATCCGTAAGTCTTGCTAAAGGCAAGATGGCTGTTTTCTGGAATTTTCAAAGACAGACAGTTAGACTACCTGCAGTCATCTGGAATTTGGCCAGAACAAAGGAAGTAAACAAATAGAAGACTTCCAAATAAGGTAGATATTTATCATCAAAGCAGATGCCCAAGCCTGTTTACCTCACTCAGAGGAGGCGCCCGAGGCAACTATGAGCTCTTACTTTGTGTTACACAGAGTCCTTGCACGCTTGGTTCTGCTGGTGTCCAGGTCCTCAGAGGCTTTGAAGCAGTAAATTGTGGTGGTGGAATGGAGCTGCCATCAGCACCATGTTGGACTGTTGGCAGCCTGGGACAGTGTAGAACCACAGATGTAGACACAAGCGTTTTTCTTTGCTTTCTCTGTTTCTCTTTCTCTCTCTCTCTCTCTTTTTTTTTTTTTTTTTTTTTGAGACGGAGTCTCGCGCTGTGTCACCCAGGCTGGAGTGCAGTGGCGCGATCTCGGCTCACTGCAAGCTGCGCCTCCCAGGTTCACGCCATTCTCCTGCCTCAGCCTCCGAGTAGCTGGGACTACAGGCGCCCACCACCACGCCCGGCTAGTTTTTTTGTATTTTTAGTAGAGACGGGGTTTCACCATGTTAGCCAGGATGGTCTCGATCTCCTGACCTCGTGATCCGCCCGCCTCGGCCTCCCAAAGTGCTGGGATTACAGGCTTGAGCCACCGCGCCCGGCCTCTCTCTCTTTTTTTTTTCTTTTTTGCAGATCGTAAGAAAGCAGAGAGGAATATGGGGTTTTATTTATTTATTTATTTATTTATTTATTTATTTATTTATGGACGGTGTCTTGCTCTGTTGCCTAGGCTGGAGTGCAGTGGTATGATCTCAGCTCACTGCAACCTCCACCTCCCAGGTTCAAGCAATTACACCTTAGCCTCTTGAGTGACTGGGACTATAGGCATGTACCACTTTGCCCGGCTAATTTTTGTATTTTTAGTAGAGATGGGGTTTTACCGTGTTGGCCAGGCTGGTCGAACTCCTGACCTCAAGTGATTCACCCATCTTGGCCTCCCAAAGCGCTGGGATTACAGTCGTGAGCCACCGTACCCAGCTGGGATCGATTTTAAAAAAGATTAAGGCTGGGTGCAATGGCTTATGCCTGTAATCCCAACGCTTTGGGAGGATCACTTGAGGCCAGCCTGAACAACATAGTGAGACCCCGTCTCTACGAAAAAATTAAAAATTAAAACAACTAGCTAGTCCTGGTGGCGTGTGCCTGGAGTCCCAGCTGCTTGAGAGGCTGAAGTGGGAGGATCACTAGAACCCAGGCTGCAGTAAGCTGTGATTGCACCACTGCACCGCAGCCTTGGCAACACAGCGTGACCCTGATTGTAAAACAAAGTTCAATTTAAGAAAGAAAAAATAAAAGAAAAAGGTTAAGATACTTTTTTCGGGGGAGTGTTTACAGAGGCTGTGGGTCAGAATGAAGCAACACCAGAAGTTCTGGAGACTGGGGTTTCTGCTGTGTTTCGACGTGGTTTTTTTGTGTTCTCGGGAGAAGACACCCTTGGCAGGGGGGCCATGAGACCTTTGATGTGTGTTTACTCTCATGGCGAGTTGTTGGGGTGGCTTCTGCGGTGGATGGTTCTCTTGGTATTCTAGGTTTTAAAGCTTATTTTTAGACTCTGAACTCCCTTTCTTGGCAGGAGTTGAATCCCTCTGGGGGTTTTCAAGTTGCTTTTGGACTGCTGGTTGTTGAAATAGAAACCCCTTTTGTGGGGTCCCCCATAAACCCAGGTGCTGGTGCCTACCTCATGGTGTGAAGGCTCCTGTAACACAGCCTCACTCTCCTGGCCCCACACTGCTCACCTGCCCCACGGGACGCAGGTACGTGGCTTCTGGGTGTCTGTCCCCGCTGTACCAAGATCTGCCCCCTTGCCCTTGTCCCCAGATCCTCCACTCGCTCCTAGAAACTGTACCCCTCCCCCCCAAAAAAGTCTCCCCTTCATATCTGTCCCACATCTGCCCCTGTTGGTTGACTTTGCCTCCCTATATGAGTCCCATAAGACCGGCAAGGGAGGGTCCACATCTCCCAATCCCTTGTCCAGCACTGGCCTTTAGAATCCCCTGGAGGAAAACTGGATCATAGTGCAACATGAAAAAAAAGAACTTTTGGCCAGATGCAGTGGCTCACGCCTGTGATGCCAGCACTTTAGGAGGCCGAGGTGGGCGGATCACTTGAGGTCAGGAGTTCGAGACCAGCCTGGACAACTTGGTGAAACCCTGTCTCTACTAAAAATAAAAAAAAATTAGCTGTGCGTGGTGGCAGGCACCTGTAATCCCAGCTATTTGGGAGGCTGAGGCAGGAGAATCGCTTGAACCCGGGAGGCAGAGACTGCAGTGAGCCAAGGTCACACCACTGCATTGCAGCCTGGGCCACAGAATGAGACTCTGTCTCAAAACAGAGAAAAAAGAACTTTATATTGACAAATAGGACGTTGTTAGTGCAAATTTTAGGGTTGATATAGCGGGAGTGGTAAAGGGAACATCTTACCAAATAGAAATAATTAGAAGCTTTAATCGCTCAGCAAACAGGGAAGGTCCCAGGGCCAGGTGCTGGGCAGGAACACAAAGGGCTGTGATGACATCACCTTTACCCAGAGGCGAGAAGGACCGGGTCGGAGGCCTGGGGAGGGCAGAGACAGGTTTGCAGAGGAGACTTTCTTTTTTAATTAAAAAAGTGTGTATTTTGTAAATATGTAATATTACTATGGCTCAACATACAAAAGACCAACAAGGGTATAAAAGTGACCAGTGTTTGCCCCACCCCATCCCCTAGTCCACCCAGTTCCCCTCCCTATAAACACTGACCGTTAAGTTCCTTCTGTATGCCTTTGGAGACATTTTATGCATACTATATAAAGAACTACTAGGCCAGGCATGGTGGCTCTTACCTGTAATCCCAGCGCTTTTTGAGGCGAAAGTGGGAGGACTGCTTGAGCCCAGGAGTTTGAGACAAGCTTGGTCAACATCCTGAGATCCCGTCTCTATAAAAAATAAAAAATTAGCTGGGTGTGGTGGTGCACACCTATAGTCCTAGCTGCTCTGGAAGCTGAGTCAGGAGGATCGCTTGAGTCCAGGAGCTCCAGGCTGCAATGAGCTGTGATCATGCCACTGCACTCCAGCCTGGGCCTACCCAGTGAGAACCTGTCTTTAAAAAATAAAGGACTGCAAAGGACTGGGCACCTTGGCTCTTGCTTGTCATCCCAGCACTTTGGGAGGCCGAGGCCAGAGGATCACTCGAGGTCAGGAGTTTGAGACCAGCCTAGCCAACATGGTGAAACCCTGTCTCTACTAAAAAGACAAAAATTAGCTGGGCGTGGTGGTGGGCGCCTGTAATGCCAGCTATTCGGGAGACTGAGGCAGGAGAGGTGCTTGAACCTGAGAAGTGGAGGTTGCAGTGAGCCGAGATCACACCTCTGCACTCCAGCCTGGGTGACAGAGCAAGACTCAAAAAAAAAAAAAAAAAAGTGTTTCTTCTTCTCTCACCATACACAAATAGTGGCACACTACAAACAGTGTCCTGGCTCCTTAAACGTGATGGTGTATCTTGGCGATGATTGCATTTCCCCAAATAAAACTCTTCCTTGTTTCAGTACCTTGCGAGGAGGGACCATCTCTGATTGGTACCCATGACTTGCTGGCGGATTAGGCTTCTGCTGTTACCAGCAACGCTGTAGTGAATACCCCATGTGCTTGTCATTTTGTCATTTCAGCCACATATGGGGGTTATGGCCAGCACACATTTCTAGAGGAAGAGTTGCTGGACTTGTGCATGTTAAATTGTTTTGGCCGTTTCTGTTGCAGGAGCCTCAGTTTATCCATACCCCACGCTAGCTCTCTGTGTGTGTTACCAACATTTTGCTCTTTGCCTAGTGGACAGGTGAAAAATGATACCATGATAATGGCATCGGTTATGGGGTTTAAAAGAAATCTTTTATGGCCAGGTGCAGTGGCTCACTCCTGTAACCCTTGGCCTTTGGGAGGCCGAGGCAGGTGGATCACTTGAGGTCAGGAGTTCGGGACCAGCCTGGGCAACATAGCAAGACCCCATCTCTACTAAAAATACAAGAAGTTAGCCAGGTGTGGTGGTGCGCGCCTGTAGTCCCAGATACTCAGGGAGCTGAGGCATGAGAATTGCTTGAACCCGGGAGGCGGAGGTTGCAGTGAGCCGAGATCGCACCACTGCACACCAGCTTGGGTGACAGAGTGAGACCCTGTCTCAAAAAAAAAAAAAAAAAAAGAAAAGAAAAGAAAAGAAAAAGAGCTTTAGATATGCAGGAAATGGGTACAGTTAATACAGAGAGCTCCTGTATACTGTCACCCAGCATCTACTTGATGGCGGGACACTGGCCACAACTGCTTCTCTGACGCTGCTGCATTACCGCTTACCAAACTCCAGGCTTTATTTGGACGTCACCAGTTTTTCCAACTAAGGCTTTTCTGTGCCAGAGTTCTACGTCGTATTCAGTTGTCACCTCTCTGTTCATTCTCCTCTGGTCTCTGACAGTTTCTTGGACTTTGTTGTTTTCCGTGACCTTGACAGTTTTGAGGAGCGCGGGCCTGGCACCCTGTGGCAGGTTTTCTCATGACTATATGGGGCTGTGGGTTGAGGGGAGGAAGGCCACGGAGGCCCTTCTCACCTCCTCCCGTCAGTCAGCAGGTGTGTGATGTCATGTGACTTCTCGCTGACCATATGCAGCCTGATCATCTGTCTCCGTGTGGTTTTAGCTGCATCTCCCTGCTTTAGAGGAGGACTAGAGCGTCGTCCCACCCTAGTTTGCACACCCTAGAAGTGGCAGAGTTGGGATTTGAACCCAGGAGGCTGAGTCTTAGAGTTTCTGCTCTGAAAGATTTGACCTGCCTTAAAATTCTGCCATTTTAACTTTTTTTTTTTTTTTTTTTTTGAGACAAAGTCTCACTCTGTGGCCCAGGCTAGAGTGCAGTGGTACGTCTCGACTCACTGCAATCTCTGCCTCCCAAGTTCAAGCTATTCTTCTGCCTCAGCCTCCCAAGTAGCTGGAATTACAGGCACACACCACCACACCTGGCTAATTTTTACATTTTTAGTGAAGATGGAGTTTTGCCATGTTGGTCAGGCTGGTCTCGAACTCTTGACCTCAAGTGATCCACCCGCCTCGGTCTCCCAAAGTGCTGGGATTATAGGAGTGAGCCGCCGCGCCTGGCCCCATCGTCTTACCTTTCTTTTAGCACTTTTCATTTCCCTCTTCACGCCCTGCCTGTTCACTGTCTTGTGTGTCTTCTCTTCACGCTGAGTAACAGTTGGGTATTCCTTTGGCTAGGCTGTAATCCACGCAATTCCTGCTGAGTTATGGGTGACTTTGTGACTCTTGTAAATAACAGGGGGACACGTGGAGATGTTTCTGAAATTTCCATGTCTTAAATTATGTTAGTTTAATCCCAGCACTTTGAGAGGCCAAGGCAAGTGGATTACTCGAGGCCAGGAGCTCGAGACCAGCCTGAGCGACATGGCAAGACCTCATTTCTACAAAAAAAAATAAAACTTAGCCAGGCATGGTGGCATGTGCCTGTAATTCCAGATACTTGGGAGGCTGAGGTGGGAGGATGACTTGGGCCTAGGAGTTTGAGCCTATGGTGAGCTATGTTAGTGCCACCGCACTCCAGTCTGTGCAACAGAGTGAGACTCCTTCTCAGAAACAGAAATTTGTCGTGGGCACCAGGCAGAGGTGTCCAGCCTGTATCATCTCTGAGCTTAGTGGCCTCAGTTTCCCCACCAGGCCAATTCCTGATGGGATTTTGCTAGGAAGCCTCCGCGTCCTGTTCGGTTGCTCAAGGGCAGTTCTCAGCCTTGGGCACTACCCATCCTACTCCTCCTTCCCTTTTGGGCCCTGCCTGCCTGTTGGGCATTTCACCAGAAAGGGATGGGGTCAGGGAGGAAAAAGGCCCTGAGACTCCTTTGATATGGGTGTCAGGCTGGACACGGTGGCTCATGCCTGTAATCCCAGCACTTTGGGAGGCTGAAGCGGGTGGATCACTTGAGGTCAGGAGTTCCAGACCCGCTTGGCCAATATGGTGAAACCCCGTCTCTACTAAAAATACAAAAATTAGCTGGGCTTGGTGGCACATGCCTGTAGTCCCAGCTACTCAGGAAGCTGAGGCGGGAGCATCGCTTGAACCCAGGAGGTGGAGGCTGCAGGGAGCTGAGGCCGTGGCACTGCATTCCAGCCTGGGCAAAAGAATGAGACCCCATCTCAAAAAAAGAAAAAAAGACAAGACTGTACCTTCAGTGTCACAAGCAAGCACTGAAGGTGGAGCCACTTACGTGGTGGCAACTCTGTGTCGCCTTTCTTTTCCACACCTGTTGGCTGGAGCTGTTGACTTTGTGACATCTTGGGGTGCCAGCAAGTTAGAGGCTCAGAATCTGCTTAATACCCATGAAGAAAGCCAGTGTCATTTCTGAGGAATGGAAGACACCTTGTCCCCATTGAACAAGTGGCTTTAGGGCTACCCCAAGGACCAGGTGATGAGTGTGGAGTGACAGGTATTTCTGAGTTTGATGGGGTGGGGACATTGGGGAGTCTGCTCATGACTCAAGGTTCTGAATGCATAATACAGTGGAAAGAACTACCCTCTCTCTCTCTCTCTTTTTTTTTTTTTTTGACACAGGGTCTTGCTCTGTTGCCCAGGCTAGAGTGCAGTGGTGCAAACATGGCTCACTGCAACCTCTGTCTCCCAGGCTCAGGTGATCCTCCCCACTGAGCTTCTTAAGTAGCTGGGACTGCAGGTGCATACCACCACTCCTGGCTAATTTTTATCTTTTTTGTAGAGATGGGATGTCATTGTGTTACTAGGTTGGTCTCGAACTCCTGGGCTCATGCCATCCTCCTGCCTCGGGCTCCCACAGTGCTGGGATTACAGGTGTGAGCCACTGTGCCCTGCTGGAACTACCCTCTTTTCTGGGGGGGCACATCGCTCTGTTGCCCAGGCTGCAACACAGTGGCACGATCTCAACTCACTGCAACCTCCGCCTCCTGGGTTGAAGTACTTCTCCTACCTCAGCCAACCACATAGCTGGGATTACAGGGGTGCACCACCACGCCCAGCTAATTTTTGTATATTTATTAGAGCCAGGTTTCACCATGTTGGCCAGGCTGGTCTTGAACTCCTGACCTCAAGAGATCCGCCCGCCTCGGCCTCCCAAAGTGCTGGGATTACAGGCATGAGCCACCGTTCCCAGGCTGGAACTACCCTCTTGACATCCTTGCCTGGCCAGAACAAGAACTGGAATGGATGGTGGCCCAAGCAAGCGGTCCCTTCTGCTGAGTGATGATTCTAGCAGTGCTGTAAACTTGCACCAAGGAGAAAAAAATGAACCAGTCTTGAGGTTTGCAGACTGCAGCAGTTTTTCTTTCTGACTTCATCTTGTCCATATGCACACGCCCCCACACTTCCCTTTCAACCTCTGTCCACCCATGTTTTGTTGTTGTTGTTGTTTTGAGACAGAGTCTTGCTCTGTTGCCCAGGCTGGAGTGCAGTGGCACAATCTCAGCTTACTGCAACCTCTGTCTCCCAGGCTCAAGCAGTTCTTCTGCCTCAGCATTCCAAGTAACTGGGATTACAGGTGTGTGCCACTACACCTGGCTAATTTTTGTACTTTTAGTAGAGACGAGGTTTTGCCGTGTTGGCCAGGCTGGTCTCGAACTCCTGACCTCGGGTAATCTGCCCGCCTTGATCTCCCAAAGTGCTGGGATTACAGGCGTGAGCCACTGCGCCCAGCCTGTCCACCCAGTTTTATCCCGACCTAATCCCCTCCTTCATGGACATCCTAGGGTGCCCTGTTAAGAAACAATACACAGGTCGGGCGCGATGGCTCAAGCCTGTAATCCCAGCACTGGGAGGCCGAGACGGGCGGATCACGAGGTCAGGAGATCGAGACCATCCTGGCTAACATGGTGAAACCCCGTCTCTACTAAAAGAAAACCAAAAAAACAAAAAAACAAAAAACTAGCCGGGCGAGGTGGCGGGCGCCTGTAGTCCCAGCTACCCGGGAGGCTGAGGCAGGAGAATGGCGTGAACCTGGTAGGCGGAGCTTGCAGTGAGCTGAGATCCGGCCACTGCACTCCAGCCCGGGTGATAGAGCCAGACTCTGTCTCAAAAAAAAAAAAAAAAAAAAAAAGAGGAAACAATACACTGCCCCCAGGAATCCTGAGGAAATGAAGGATTCCAGTTCTTGAGCATATTTGGTGATGTGCTGGCATCTGCACGGTAAATCCTCATGTCACCTTGAGCGGAAATGTGAGACCATCTGTGTGGAGGCTTGTCGTTACATCAACATCTTCCCTTACAAACGTTGTTTTCTCAGATTCTATGTTAGGGCTATTGGAGTAAGCCCCTCCTATTCATTTCTGCTTCTTCATGTCTACTCCTAAATCTTTTTTTTTTTTTTTTCTGAGGTGGGGTCTTCCTCTGTTCCCCAGGCTGATGTGCGGTGACAACATTATAGCTTACTGCAGCCTCAACGTCCCGGGCTCAAGCGATCGAGGGATCCTTCTATCTCAGCCTTCCGAGTAACTGGGACTATAGACGTGTGCCACCACGCCCAGCTAATTTTTTTGATTTTTAGTAGAAATGGGGTCTCACTATGTTGCCCAGGCCGGTCTCGAACTTCTGAGCTCAAGCGAACCTTCTGCCTTGGCCTCCCAAAGTGTTGGGATTTCAGACATGAGCCACCACGTCTGGCCTGCTCCCAAATCTTCATGCCTTTCCAGATGGATCTTGGTGTCCTTTTTTCATATCTAGGTATTGCTTTCTACAAACTGTTGAAGTACCAGAGTGACCAGCTCGTCCCAGTTTGCCTGAGACTTTCCTAGATTTAGCACCAAAAGTCCTGCATCCTGGGAAAAACCCCTCTGTCCAAGGGAGACTGGGACAGTGGGTCGCCGTATGAAGCACCCATAACATTTTGGGCCCCTTTCTAGGTGCTGGGATGCAGATTTTAGTGTCAATTCCTGCTCTTATGGGGTCTATGGACCAGATAAAAAGACAGACAAGTAAAGAAAATGCCTTATGAGAAGTACAGCAAACAAACATGAGTTAGTAACAGCTGACATGTACTGAGTGCTTGTGTGTTCCACGTTGCTCTGGGGCCTTTTTGCAAATGGATTCATTTCATCCTCTCCAGAACCTTCTGAGGAAGAAACTATCAGTGTGCCCATTTTACAGATGGGAAAACTGAGGCACTAAAGTCATGCCCTGGGGCATGGGGGCCCCTGGATGAACCCAGGGGGTCTGGTTCCAGAGTCTGTGCCCTTGACCTCTGCACCATATAGAGAGGCTCCAGGAGGAATGAATTCGCCCGGGGGCAAGCCAGAGAGGGGCTTCTTGGAAGAGGTGACATCCAAGCTGGGATACGATAAGTGGAGAAGAATTTGCCAGACCCATCAGGAAGGAGGCAGACAGAAAAAAGAGCATGCCTGTGACATGTTTGGGAACATCCAAGCAAGGCAGGTGTGGCGGGAGATGCCACGAGAGACTGTGTGGTTGGTAGGGGCACCAGTGCATCCTGGGAATCCTCTTAGTCCCCGCAGACCAGGAGCAGGGAGTCACACTAGTGTAGAGCACAATGAGGGGTGTCAGAAAGACCCACGTGGCTTGATTTTAGACAAACAGGGGCCTGGGATGGACTGAACGAAGACCAGTGGCCAACTTAGAGGCTCGAGTTTTAAGGCCTTGGCTTGGGATAGTGAGATTAGAGATTTCCAGCAATATCTCTCCGTGCCCCATCCCCGCCTCGGCTTTTTATTGAAGAGAAACTCACACAAAGATAACCACTTAAAAGTGAGTAATTCAAGACCAGGCACGGCAGCCCATGCCTGTAATCCCAGCACTTTGGGAGACTGAGGCAGGTGGATTACTTGAGGTCAGGAGTTCTAGACCAGCCTGGTTAACATGGTGAAACCCCATCTCTACTAAAAATACAAAAATTAGCTGGGTGTGGTGGTGGGCGCCTGTAATCCCAACTATTAGGGAGGCTGAGGCAGGAGAATTGTTTGAGCATGGGAGGCAGAGGTTGCAGTGAGCCAAGATCGTGCCACTGTACCTGAGCGACAGAGAGAGACTCTGTCTCCAAAAAAAAAAAAAAAAAGGATAATTCAGTGGCATTTAGTAAGTTCATAGCATTGTGCAAGCATCAACTTGCATCTGGTTCCAGAACATTTTCATCATCTCCAAAAGAACCCCATACCCATTTTCTCCCACTGCTGTACACCCATCCCTCGTCACCACTGATGTGCTCTGTATCTCTGGATTCACCTATTCTGGGCATTTCATGTCGATGGAATCATTTGATGTAGCCTTTGTGCTTTCGAGGTTCATTCCAGGGCTATCTTGGAGCCCAAATGATCAGTGATAAAACTGCTAGGCCGGCCACCCCGGGCTTCCCGAAGTCTGATCTTTTCCTTTGCGTTTAGGATTCAAGGTCATACTTAGCTAGCAGGAGCGATACCATAATCGTGAACGTGGTTTTCCCAGGGTGAGGCTTATCCATTGCACTTCCCTGTGATCTCCTCATTAAAAAAAAAAAAAAAAAAAAGATTCAAGATTTGAGGCAGAACACTGTCCCTTTTGACCTGCAGGTTTGATTCTGCAAACATTGAATGAACCCCTGTTTTGGGCGGACGAGGAGTAAGATGACGCCCAGGACCTTGTGAGCGCCTGAAGTAGCAGCTTCCACTGGCCTATTCCAGAGAATTCTGAGGCTGTTTAGGCTGAATTGTTTATTAGCAGATCTGTTGCTGAAAGTGAGGTCCCTCGTGGAGTTTATTTCTACGTCCTGAGGATTTCAGATCAATGCATCAGGGTGTGGATGATCGCTGGGTCTGACACTGTGGCTTCTCCCTGGGGGTTCCTGGGTTTTTTGCCTCCGCTTTTAACAGAGTGATATTAACAAAACAGGCCGGGCGCGGTGGTTCACGCCTGTCAGCCTAGCATTTTGGGAGGCTGAGGCGGGTGGATCACTTGAGGTCAGGAGTTCGAGAGCGGCCTGGCCAACATGGTGAAACCCTTGTCTCTAGTAAAAATACAAAAAATTAGCTGGGTTTAGTGGCGCGTGCCTGTAACCCCAGCTTCTCGGGAGGCTGAGGCAGGAGAATTGTTTGAACCTGGGAGGCAGAGGTTACAGTGAGCTAAGATCATGCCACTGCACTCCAGCCTGGGTAACAGAGTGAGACTCTGTCTCAAACAAAAACACAAACAAAACTGAGATGCAGATGCTCTCTGGGTTGACAAGCACGCCCCTCCCCCTCAACACCCCCCAACCTCTTCTCTTTTGCTAAGGGCTTGAAGCAGTAAATATGCAGCTTTGGCCACTCTGCCTCCAGGGAATTTCTGAACTCTCTCCCCTTTCATTGTTATTCTCCCCAATATGAGAAGGCTGAGCTTTGTGGCTTTACACCCTCGGCCCATCATTAAAATTCTGTTGCCTGTTTACTAAGAAGCAGGTCACTTTGAATTGCCAAGTGCCCAGTGACAAAATGAATTGGAACCCATCATTGGCAGATATTTTTTGCATTGCATCACAAGTATGTGGCGCAAGTATGTGGCGTGAAAGTGCTCAGTAAACGCACTTTCATGTATTAGGGAGGCAGAAAGAAAGGTGATCCCTCCAGAGTTCAAATGTGTCAGATGTGTTGCTTCCACTGAGGGTGTATTTTCCTTTCATGATTTTTCTGTTTTTTAAACATTTCTGGCCAGGCTCGGTGGCTCACACCTATAATCCCAGCACTCTGGGAGGCCAAGGTGGGCTGATCACCTGAGGTCGGGAGTTTGAGACCAACCTGGCCAACGTGGTGAAACCCTGTCTCTACTAAAAAATGCAAAAATTAGTCAGGCGTGTTGGCAGGCTAAAAAAAAAAAAAATTATTATTATAATTTTTTGTTTAGAGATATGGTCTCACTCTGTCACCCAGGCTGGAGTGCAGTGGTGTGATCACACCTCACCGTAACCTCGAACTCCCAGGCTCGAGCAATCCTGCCACCTCAGCTTCCTGAATAGCTGGGACTACAAGTTCGTGCAGTCATGTCTGGCTAATATATATTTTTTAATGTAAAAAATTTTTTTGAAAGATTGTTTTTATATGTGATTTTGTGACTCTACTTTTTTTTTTTTTCTTTTTGTTTTGAGACAGGGTCTCACTCTGTCACCCAGGCTGGAGAGCAGTGGCGTGATCATAGCTTATTGCAGTCTCAAACTCCTGGGCTCAAGTGATCCTTAGCCTCTGGAGTAGCCGGGGCCACAGGCGCCTGCCACCACGTCCGGCTGATTTTTGTATCATTTGTAGAGACACGGTCTGAATTTGTTTCCCAGGCTGGTCTCAAACTCTTGGGCTTAAGTGATCCGCCCATCTCGGCCTCCCAAAGTGCTGGGATTACAGATGTGATCCACCATGCCTGGGCAAGAATCCCTTTCGTTGAACAAATTGTTGAGAGTTGGAGTGAGGAAAACTTTTGGCTGAAAGGGACCCCAAGATATCCCAAGTGGCATATTTATAGATGTGAAAGTGATTCCACAGCTGGGCATGTCAGTTCCAAATTCTCTATGGATCAGGAATGCCTCCTTTTCCTTTTCTGTCACCACCGGTCACATTTGGCTAGTTAATTTCTGGGCTCCAGTGCAGCATGGAAACGCGGGGCCTTCTGTTCAAAAAGTGTTCAGAATTTCTTTTCTTTTTCTTTTTCTTTTTTTTTTTTTTTTGAGACGGAATGTCGCTCAGTCGCCCAGACTGGAGTGCAGTGGCACGATCTCGGCTCACTGCAGCCTCCATCTCCCAGGTTCACAGTGTGGAGAGGCCGGGCACGGTGGCTCACGCCTGTAATCCCAGCACTTTGAGAGGCTGAGGCATGAGGATCACTTGAGCCCAGGAGTTTGTGACCATCCTGGGCAGCACAGCATGACCCTGTCTCTAAGAAAAATTAAAAGGTTATAGCCAGGCATGGTGACACACACCTGTAGTCCCAGCTACTCCAGAGGCTGAGACGGGAGGATTGTTTGAGTCTACGAGTTACAGGCTGTGGTGAGCTATGATTGTGCCACTGTACTCCAGCTTGGGCAACAGAGGGAGACCCTGTTTCTCTCTCTCTCTTTCTCTCTTAAAGACATTGTGGAGAGTATGTGTGTGAGTTTAGGGTGAGGGGGACTAATTGCTGTTCCTAAGAGTTTCATAGTTGGGGGGGTGAGAAGGAGGGGATGGGGGGTGATGAGGAGAGGGATGGTTGGTGGGAGGGCCTCTTATCCCAGGAGATAAGCCAAATTGAAACGAAGGCACAAAACAAGAAAAACAAAATGGGACTAACCGTGGTGGCATTTTCTGGCCTTGGGGCCTCAGAGAGGGAAGACTGTGGAATTTATTTAGAAAACTTCCAAACCAGCGGTTATGAGTGTTTTTTACTATTCTGGCCTGTTGCTCTTGTTCTTTTCAGAATTATAAGTGTGTTTGTGTGGCTGTTTGATCTCGAAGCAATGCTCAAAAGAGGCAGTGTCTCAAAGTCCCAGAAGATAAGATGTGACCACATGAAAGATGGTCTCAATAAAGGGGGAGAGGCAGTGGCCAAAGCCTTAATTTCCAGAATGAGAAACTGGGGTCCACCCATCCTTTAAGGGTCATCAGAAGAAAGCTCCCGTCCTCCCATCCCCCACACCTGTTTGTTGACTCTTTAAAAATGCCATTTCCTGGCCGGGCGCGGTGGCTCAAGCCTGTAATCCCAGCACTTTGGGAGGCCAAGACGGGCGGATCACAAGGTCAGGAGATCGAGACCAGCCTGGCTAACACGGTGAAACCCCGTCTCTACTAAAAAATACAAAAAACTAGCCGGGCGAGGTGGCGGGCGCCTGTAGTCCCAACTACTCGGGAGGCTGAGGCAGGAGAATGGCGTAGACCCGGGAGCTTGCAGTGAGCTGAGATCCGGCCACTGCACTCCAGCCTGGGCGACAGAGCGAGACTCCGTCTCAAAAAAAAAAAAAAAAAAAATGCCGTTTCCTGACTTTGGGAGGAGAGGCCGTGGTTTTTGCAGGAATTGCGCTGCTGCCCAGTTCAGCCATTGCCTCTTGGAGGTTTAGGATGCCCCAGGCCTTGTTTTCCCTCAAAGCATTCCGTTGGCAATCACGATCAACCATGCTCCTTGAAGATTTCTGTACACACTGGCTTTTTCTCGTCTTGTAAGTTTTTATACAAGTCAGTTTTCATCATAAATTGTGGAGGTGGGTCTGGGGCTGTGACGGCGAGTCCTCGACGTTCAACCCGGATGTAGGTCACTCCAGAGCCCCAGGGTGTTCCCTTTGCTGGAAGTTTCAACAAGGCCAGAAGCAGACATCACGGGTTCCCGGGGGGGCCTCTGGAAGGGAGGTCAGCTGACTTTAGGGGCGAGCTGGGACTTTTGCATTTCTATTCCTGTATGTCAGAGGAAACTAGCAACATGCCTCAAACCACTTTACACCGTCAGTCTCAGTGTTAAACCCGAGCCTGTTTTCACAAACGCCTCCTGTGATCTCATTACTCCCCCACCCTGCCCTCCTGCTTCTGTGGCTTTCTCTCCTTTGCTTCTTGCTCCTCTGAGAGACCTTCTGTCTCATCTGTCTTTTCTGGGGTTGGGCCTTTCCCCTTCTCTATAACCTTCTGTGACTCCCATGGCTCATAGCTTTGCTGTGTATTAGGAGCAGAAAGCAAGCTTCATTACGTCATTTAATATTTTTTAGTAGCTACATTTTTCTTTTTTTTTTTTTTGAAATGGAGTCTCGCTCTGTGGCCCGGGCTGGAGTGCAGTAGCACGATCTCGGCTCACTGCAAACTCTGGCTCCCGGGTTAACCGCTGGGATTATAGGCGTACGCCACCATACCTGGCTAATTTTTTGTTTTTAGTAGTGATGGGGTTTCACCATGTTGGCCAGGCTGGTCTCGAACTCCCAACCTCAAATGATCCACTCGTCTCAGCCTCCCAAAGTGCCAGGATTACAGGCATGAGCCACCGCGCCTGGCCACCACATTTTATTTATTTATTTATTTATTTTTGAGACAGAGTCTAACTCTGTTGCCCAGGCTGGAGTGAAATGGCGTGATCTCAGCTCACTGCAACCTCCGTCTCCCAGGTTCAAGCGATTCTCGTGCCTCAGCCTCCTGAGTAACTGGGATTACAGGCGCCCTATACCACGCCTGGCTAATTTTTGTCTTTTTAGTAGAGACAGGATTTCACCATGTTGTCTAGGCTGGTATCAAACTCCTGACCTCAGGTGATCCGCCCGCCTCGGCCTTCTGAAGTGCTGGGATTACGGGCGTGAGCCACCGTGTCTGGCCTCTTTTTTTATTGATTGATTGACTGATTGAGACAGAGTCTTGCCCAGGCGCAGTCACGGGTCACTTGAACTCCTGGGCTTACGTGTTTCTCTCATCTCAGCCTCCCAAGTAGCGGGGACCACAGGGGTGCACCACCATGCCTGGCTAATTTTTAATTTTTTTTGTAGAGACAGTGTCTCCCCATGTTGCCCAGGTTGATGTAGAACTCCTGGGCTCAAGCCATCCTCCTGCCTCAGCCTCCCAAAGTGCTGGGATGACAGGTGTAAGCCACCATGCCTGGTCCAGTAGCCACATTTTGAAAGGTACAAAGAAACAGGTGAAATTAACGATACACTTAACTTCATATATCTAAGCCGTGGTCATTTTAATATATCAACATAAGAAATTATTAATGAGATATTTTACATTCGTTTTTTTCCTACTAAGTTTTGAAACCCAGGGTGTATTTTTACATTGACATTCGATCCCAAATTGAATGCTAAATTTTTATCAAAAAACATTTTGATCTATATTCAGTGGTTATCAAATTTACTATTGAAAAAGTAGATTCACATACCCAAGTCGTCCCAGACTTCCATGGAAGCTTCCCAATAATTGAATTGTTAGTTTTTAAGTTTAAATTGCTTAAACTTAAATACAAGCAAAAATTCATTGGCAAGTAAAAAGATGAAAGAAAGCTAAAAAAAAAAAAATTCAGTTCCTCACTCACACTAGCTCAATTCTTCTTTTCTTTTAGAGATAGAATGTCGCTCTATCCCCAGGCTAAAGTGCAGTGGCATGATCATGGCTCACTGTAGCCTCCACCTCCTAGGCTCAGGTGATCCTCCTACCTCAGCCTCCTGGGTAGCTGAGATCACAAGCGTGCACCACCATGCCTGGCTAATTTTTTTAATTTTTAAAATTTTGTAGAGACAGGGTCTCATTATATTGTCTAGGCTGGTCTTGAACTCCTGGGCTCAAGTAATCCAACTGCCTCCACCTCCCAAAGTGCTGGGATTACAGTCATAAGTCCCTGTGCCTGGTCACAAACCACATTTTAGGTACCCAACAGCCCTACGTGACTGGTGGCTGCTATATCGGGCAGCAGATACAGAGCATTTCAGTCATCACAGAAGGTTCTGTTGAACAGCACTCTCTGATGATAGAATGAAGTCTTGAACACGTGTTCTCCAAGAGACCTTCAAAGTTTTCTGGAACGCAGCCCCAACCCATCTTTACTTACTGACTTTCTTTTTATCATGTTCACTCTCCACGCCTCTATTCCACTTTGTTTTGTTTGTTTTTGAGACAGGGTCTCGCTCTGTTGCCCAGGCTGGAGTACAGTGGCGTGATCATGGCTCACTGAGGCCTCAACCTCCCAGGATTAAGCAGTCCTCCTGCCTGAGCCCCCTAAGTAGCTGGGATTACACGTATGTGCCACTACACCTGGCTAATTTTTTTATTCGTTTTAGAGACAGGGTCTCACTATGTTGCCCAGACTGGTCGTGAATTCCTGGGCTCAAGTGATCCTCCTGCCTCAACCTCCCAAAGTACTGGGATTACAGGCATGAGCCACTGCACCTAGCCCTTTTGTTTTGTTTTAGAGATGGGGGTCTCACCATGTTGCCCAGGCTAGTCTTGAGATCCTGCCTGGGCTCAGGCTATCCTGCCACCTCGATCCCACAAAGTGCTGGGATTACAGGTGTGAGCCACCGCACCTGGTCTCTGTTTCCACTGTGAGGTGAATACCCTTTCTTCGGTTCCTCCAGAGAAGGCCCCCCCTGGGGCTTGGTTTAGAGGCAGGGCTTACGAGAAGGACTCCACCCTTCTCCCTGCAGTGGGATTAATTGCTGCCTTGGCTTCCCACGAGTTCTAGAAAATGAGGCAGACAGTGTAGGGAGAGGGGAGAGGTGGCAGGCCTGTCCGAGCCCTGTGCTGTGGCTCGCTGCCCTGGAGCCTCGTTTCCCGTTTCTCCCGAGACAGATTTGAATGGCTCTTCTAAGGCAGCCTGAACCCTGCCCAGTTAGAAAAACAGCCACACAAAGAACAGCACTGTGTCTGCCTGCAGCTGCCCCATGGCTGCTGGAGCACGGAACGTCAGACAGGAGCACACTCTGGGTGCAGGGTGTAATTCTAGGCGACCAGCAGCTCTGCCAGGGCTGGAGGGAAATCCTTTCTTTGCCCTCACAAAAGAAAATGTGTGCCTGGCTGCTCTGGTGCTCATTTTTCAAAATGGGAACTGCAGTCTATGTGTATTTCCTTCTTAAAAAGCTATAACACACAGGCTGGGCAGAGTGGCTCACACCTTTAATCCCAACACATTGGGAGGCCAAGGCAGGAGGATCACTTGCGCCCAGGAGTTCAAGACCAGCCTAGACAATAAAGTGAGCCTCCCGTCTCTACAAAAAATAAAAGCATTAGCCGAGCACAGGGACGCAGGCCTGTAGTCCCTGGGAGGCTGAGGCAGGAAGATCACCTGAGCCTGGGTGGTGGAGGCTGCAGTGAGCTGAGATCGCACCACTGCACTCTAGCCTGGGTGACAGAGTGAGATCTTGTCTCAAAAAAATAAAACAAAAAACTATAACACACATACTAAAAAGTATATACATTTTAATTGTACAACTCAGCTTTTTACAGACTGAACATATCTCTGTAACTAGCCCCCAGGTGAAGAACGAGAACAGGACCCGCCCCCTGCAAAGGCCCCCTCATGCCCCTTTCCAGATTCTTCTTCCTCTCCCAAGAGTACAAGAGTAACCGCCCCATGAATTCATTTTGCCTATTTCTGACCTTTATTTAAATAGTATCATACAGTGTTCATTTTGTGGCATCTGGCCCCTTTGCTATTTGCGATGCGATAGTTTGTGGTTGGTTTTTGAATGCCTTTATCCCTTCCGTTACCTGAAACAGTTAGTGAAAACCACAGTGGTTTAAAAACCAAAAAAAAAAAAAAAAAAAAAAAAAAGAAGAAGAAACATCAGCTATGGAAGATAGGTCATTGTCTGGTAATGGTTTAAGATATGGAGAAGAAGTAACTCGTATTTGGTTGATGTTTCCACTTGGGATTTTCCAGGTTTTGGTGATTTTTGGTAGAAATTATTTACTTTTTGATTTTTATTTAGGGAATCCATTAAGATAATAATTCTGGGGTCTTGAAGGGACATTAACCCTCTTCCTGGGTTTTGGACAAAGCTGGATTGAAGTCATTTTCTCAGAATTTTTGTTTGCCAGAAAGAAAATTGAAGACTTGGGTGAAAAAGGGAGAGGGAGGGATCAATTGAATTTCTCATCTGTTATGTTCTATTTCTGTTTTAGGTAAAATGTCGGTTCCAGGACCTTACCAGGCGGCCACTGGGCCTTCCTCAGCGCCATCTGCACCTCCATCCTATGAAGAGACAGTGGCTGTTAACAGTTATTACCCCACGCCTCCAGCTCCCATGCCTGGGCCAACTACAGGGCTTGTGACAGGGCCTGATGGGAAGGGCATGAATCCTCCTTCGTATTTTACCCAGGCAGCGCCCATCCCCAATAACAATCCAAGTACGTGTGGCCTCCTAGGCCTCCCTTACCATTCCTTGGCCCTCCACCCTGGGAGTCAGGAGAGTGGGAATCAGGAGAGTGACCGAAGTGACTCTGCCAAAGAGTCTAAGTGAAGTGCCAGTATGTTCCAGTTTTACCCCCTTACCTTGAAATTCCACACACAGTCTTTTTTTTTTTTTTGAGACGGAGTCTCGCTCTGTCGCCCAGGCTGGAGTGCAGTGGCGCAATCTCCGCTCACTGCAAGCTCCGTCGCCTCCCGGGTTCACACTGTTCTCCTGCCTCAGCCTCCCTAGAAGCTGGGACTACAGGTACCCGCCATCACGCCCGGCTAATTTTTTTTGTATTTTTAGTAGAGACGGGGTTTCACCGTGTTCGCCAGGATGGTCTCAATTTCCTGACCTTGTGATCCGCCGGTCTCGGCCTCCCAAAGTGCTGGGATTACAGGCAGGAGCCACTGCGCCTGGCCACACACAGTCTTTTAGATTCCATGTTGGTGAGGCTCATGGCTTTTCTATAATGAAGTATGGTTTAGGATCTTTCCCATGATCATCATATACGAATCATTTGGCATGTCTCATGCAGGCACAACCAACTTTCTTCTGAGAATGGGAGTTTGTGTCTTAAGGGCCCCCACCCTTCCTCCTAAGGTCTGATGCAGAACTTCTGCCCTGAGGCCAGGGCTGAGGTAGGAACAGGGAGAAGAAACTGTCCTGAGCAGTGTGTGATTGTGTTTTCATACCAGCTCACCCTCAATGCAAGTTGCTCTTCTGCTTTTGAGCAACCAGATGGTCCCTGTCCTTGGGTGCTTCCTTCCGCCCAAGTGTGCCCTGGTATGTCACTGCTTCAGTATCACAGGCAGTTCTGGAAGAAATCTTTAGCTCAGAGAGGGGACCCGTGAATCAGACCACCTGGGTTCACATAACCTCCTTGTGCCTCAGCTTCCCCATTTGTAAAATAGGTTTCATCCAGTACCTATTTACAAATATCAGTGGGTTGTTAACATGAAAGAAAGTTCTGTGTGCCAAATACAGAGTACTCATTCGATAGAAGTGAATTCTTATTGTTGTGTTCAAGTTATTTTGACCCCTTGAGCTGGATTCTTAGACCATCCTGTGATCAATAAATAGTTTCTTCTTCTCTTTTTTTTTTTTGAGACAGGGTCTTACCATGTTGCCCAGGCTGGAGTGCAGTGGTGCAATCACGGCTCGCTATAGCCTGGACCTCCTGGGCTCAAGCGATCCTCCCACCTCAGTCTCTGGAATAGCTGAGACTACAGGCATACACCTCCACACCTGGCTAGTTTTTAAATTTTTGTAGAAACGGGATCTCACTGTGTTACCAGGCTGATCTTTAACTCCAGAGCTTAAACGATCTTCCCACCTCCCTTGGCCTCCCAAAGTGTTAGAATTATCAGCATGAGCCACAGAGCCTGGCCCAAATAACTTATTTTTGAACCCTAAAAACACTTAATAAAATGTATGAACTGGGTGTGGTGGCTTGTGCCTGTAATCCTAGCTATGGAGGCAGGAGGATCACCTGAGGCCAGGAGTTCCAGATCAGCCTGAGTGACATAGTGAGACATTGTCTCTATGAAAATAAAATTAGCCGAGTGTGATGGTTTGCACCTGTAGTCCCAGCTACTTGAGAGGCAGAGGTGGGAGGACTGCTTGAGCCCAGGAGGTTGATGTTCCAGTGAACTACGATGATACCCCTGCACTCCAGCCTGGGCAACAGAACAAGACTCTGTCCCCTCCTCAAAAAGAAATTTCACATAAGTGCTCAAGTATGATTCAGTACTACTTTTCTGGAAGGAGGGTTTTATCTGTATTACTAAGTTCAGTTAACTCTAGGCAGTAATATTCTCCTAATCCATTTGTTACATAAATGGCATTCTAACAACGTAAAAAGGAACAGAAGGAAGTTGCTTTGACAAAAATATGAGCTTAACAACTGAAGTGCTTAATGATTGTCATCACCCTGGATTCTCTTTTTTTTTTTTTTTTTTTTTTTTGAGATAGAGTCTTGTTCTGTTGCCCAAGCTGGAGTGCAGTGGCATGATCTCAGCTCACTGCAACCTCTGTCTCCCGGGTTCAAATGATTCTCCTGCCTCAGCCTCCCAAGTAGCTGGGACTACAGGTGCACGCCACCATGCCTGGCTAATTTTTGTCTTTTTGAAACAGGGTTTCACCATGTTGGCCAGGCTGGTCTCCTGACCTCCGGTGATTCACCTGCCTCGGCCTCCCAAAGCCAAGGGATTTGCTGGGATTACAGGTGTGAGCCACCGCACCCGGCATGGATCTCTTCTGATTCTTGTGAATGTTCAAACATGGTTTCACATAGCTTTTTCTTCCGAGCATTATTTCATATTTTCATTTCTTGTATCAACACAGTTCACGAGCTTATTGTCTTACAAAGTTGACCTGCATTTCCTGGCTTGGTAAACTCTACCCTTATCATTGGGTGTCAGAGTTTATCAAAGGGTCTGTGTAAAAAGAGTGGATTGTTTATCAAGGGCTACTAGGCACAGTGTGAGGCTGGTTAAGATTTATTTATTTATTTTTGAGACTGAATCTCACTTTGTTGCCCAGACTGGAGTGCAGTGGCACAGTCATGATTGACTGCAGCCTCAATGTCTCAGACTCAAGTGATCACCTTGACTCACCTCAGCCTCCTGAGTAGCTGGGACTACAGGCATGCACCACCACGCCAGGCTAATTTTTATAGTTTTTTGTAGAGATGAGGTCTTGTCATGTTGCCTAGGCTGATCTCAAACTCCTAGGCTCAAGCAATCCTCCCACCTTGGCCTCCCGAAGTGTTGGGATTACAGGCATGAGCCACCGCGCCCGGTCCTCCTTTTTTTTGAGGCTGAATCATATTCTGGTGTATGGAGAAACCTCGCTGTGTTAATTCATTGGTCCATCAATGGACACTTGTGTTCCTTCCCCTTTTGGCTCTCACAGGTAGCCAAATGACGAACGCATGCTATGAACACGGATGTACAATTATAGTATTTGCTGGCATCCCTGCGTTCCTCTCTTTGTCCTGTTGTGAATGCTATTGGCCTTGTTTCCTGAGCAGCCTGTGTTTGTCCCTCTCCCTTTCATCAGTTACCGTGCAGACGGTCTATGTGCAGCACCCCATCTCCTTTCTGGATCGCCCTGTCCAAATGTGTTGTCCCTCCTGCAACAAGATGATCGTGAGTCAGCTGTCCTATAATGCCGGTGCCCTGACCTGGCTGTCCTGCGGGAGCCTGTGCCTGCTGGGGTGAGTCTGCCTCCCACTTGGCCCCAAGCCCTCCTGCCCTTCTCTCCGGGTGTTGGCGGCGGGGTGGGTTCTCAACCGCACCATGCTTGGCATTCAGGCCAGACATTTGTGTTGGTTTTTTTTGAGATGGAGTCTCACTCTGTCGCCCAGGCTGGAGTACAGTGGGGCAATCTCGGCTCCCTGCAACCCCCACTGCTCAGGGTCAAACGATTCTCCTGCCTCAGCCTCCTGTGTAGTTGGGATTATAGGGGTACGCAACCACGCCCAGCTTATTTTTAGTAGAGTCGGGGTTTCACCATCTTGGCCAGGCTGGCCTCAAACTCCTGACCTCAGGTGATCTGCACGCCTCCGCCTCCCAAAGTGCTGGGATTACAGGTGTGAGCCACCGTGCCTGGCCTAACACAGTTCTTTCTTTTTTTGTGACGGATTCTCACTCTGTTGCCCAGGCTGGAGTGCAGTGGCATGATCCCGGCTCACTGTAACCTCTGCTCCCCGGGTTCAAGCGATTCTCCTGCCTCAGCCTCCCTAGTAGCTGGGATTACAAGTGTGCACCACCACGCCCGGCTAATATTTTGTATTTTTAGTAGAGATAGGGTCTCACCATGTTGGCCAGGCTGGTCTCGAACTCCTGACCTCAGGTGATCCGCCCGCCTCAGCCTCCCAAAGTGCTGGGATTACAGGCATGGGTCACCATGCCTGGCCCAAGACATTTCTTGATTGTAGGGGGTGTCCTGTGCATTGTAGGATATTGAATAGCGTCCCTGGCCCCCCACCCGCTTGATGCCAGGAGCACTACGCTCCCCACTTCTGACCAAAAATACCCCCTGGGAGGCCAAGTCATCCCTGCTGCTCTATCAGTCCCCAGAAATTGGTCTTCCGTCTTTTCTTCTTGCTTATCTGCGCGTGGGGACAAGCTTCACAGCTGCTTCCAGCTGTGTGTAGGGCAATACCCTCAGGGGTTCCTTTTCTTCTAGAATTTCATGACCTAAATAATAATGTTTGCTGGAGCCCGAGGGAAGCTTTAAACAATCTGTACATTAAAATTCTTCATAGGAATCGCTTCAAAACTTCTTATCCTTTTATGACCCAAAGTATTTTTCCCGTTGCCCATGCGCGGGAATTATGTAAATATTTATGTCTGCACCCAGGGTATTATGTTTAAAGAGATAATAGTTTCTGTTCTGGGAGAAAAATCTGAGGAAACACAATCAATTTTTTGTTTCCCACCAAGCAGGTAAAAGTAGCTTCCTTATTCCTGGCCACGTGAGCCACTCAGAAAACCCCAAGGGGCTCCATTCTTTTCCTTAAAGGAACCGATGTTTGTGAGTTTCAGGAGCCTCATGCAACCAACACATTCCTCCACATTGTCCTTTGGTGACTTGAGGTTGAAAAGGAACAATATTTCTCTTCCTAACTTCAGTAAGAGGCTCAGAGTCCCGGAGAGTTTAGTTAACTTCCTCGAGGTCATGTGTTAAATAAGGAAGGAAGGAGACAAAACAGCTTTCTGGGCACCTGATTCCCCCTCTTGCCCACAGGACTCTGCAGTTGTTTTCATCCCATGGGCAGAAAATGCTAAAAAAAAAAAAAAAAAAAAAAAAAAAAGAGTCCATTGCCTCTGGATATTTGTATTAAAACAAATTTTTATCTTTGAAATCAGGGAAAGGACAGAATAGAAACTTCCTTGTTTTGTTTTGTGTGAGACTGAGTCTTGCTGTGTTGCCCAGTGCAGTGGTACGATCGTAGCTCTCTGCAGCTTTGGCCTCCTGGGCTCATGCAATCCTCCCACTTCAGCCTCCTGAGTATCTGGGACCACAGGTGTGTGCCACCATACCCAGCTAATTTAAAAATTTGTGTGTGTGTGTGTGTGGAAGCGGGGGTTTTACTATGCTGCCCAGGCTGGTCTTAAACTCCTGGACCCAAGCAATCCTCCCGCCTTGACCTCCCAAAGTGCTGGAATTATAGAGGAATAGAAACTTACACTGAGTATTGGCCTCTGCCAATGTGGCTTTACAAATTGAGGCAGCCTTT
Source organism: Theropithecus gelada (assembly GCF_003255815.1). NCBI lineage: Eukaryota > Metazoa > Chordata > Mammalia > Primates > Cercopithecidae > Theropithecus > Theropithecus gelada. Next base: position 71,167,974 of record NC_037688.1, read on the forward strand.
GTTTCCCTCCCTTTGTTCCTTCCTTAAACATGGTAGAGTGGGTTCAAATCCTGCCTCTCACTAGCTGTGTGGCCATGGGCAAATGACTTTACCTCTCTGTGCTTCGGTTCCTCATCTATAGACGGGGGGGGCGGGGCAATAAGGCCCACCTCAGGGGCTGCCGAGGATAAAATATATGTGTGTGCTGCCTGGAGCCGTGCCTGCACCTGTAAGCCATAGGTTAGGACTCCTGCTGAACGGACTGACTGCTCTTATTTGAGCTCTGGAAAGCTTAGGCAATAGGAGGAAATTTCTTTCATGAGATAATTTCCTCATCAGAATGTTTCCAAATTTTGCCTTATGTAAACCAGCGTCTTCCCATAAAAGGTTGAGTTTTAACCACGTTTTTGACAAACATTGGTTGTCAGGCTGTCTGACGTTCCTGCCTGTGTGTGCCAATGGTGGATTATGTAGGTTAAGAGTTGTTATTTGGGGAATTCTACTTGGTTGCTGTAAGAAGCAGCCTGTGTATATGGGAAAGAGATCAGTAAGACAGGGGTTGGCAAAACGGCCCTGGAGCCAGGCGCCTGTTTGCAGTTTCACGGGAACATAGCCACGCCTATTGGTTTTTGGATTCTCTGTGGCTGTCTTCTCGTTGCAAGGGCAGAGTTGAGTAGTGGCAACAGAGACTCCATGGCTCATCAGGATGAAAGTATCTGGCCGGGTGTGTGGTGGCTTCCACTTGTAATCTCAGCACTTTGGGAGGCGGAGGTGGAAGGATCACTTGAGGCCAGCAGTTCAAGACCAGCCTGTGCAACATAGCAAGACCCCATCTGTACAAAAACAAACAAAGAACAGCAACAAAAAGACTAAAAGATCTAGTATCTGGCCCTTTGCAAAAAAAAGTTCACCAAGCCCATCTAAGACTTTGAAAGATTCCCAAATGACTCAAGATTTGAAAATCATGCTCAAAGGGGGTCTGTCCTTAGGAGGAGCCTTGGCGTTGGCTGGCATGTTAATTTCCTAGGGGTGCCATCACGAATTACAACACACCTAGTGTTTAAAACAACAGATATTGACTCTCACAATTCTAGGGGCCAGAAGTGCAAAATCAAAATGTCAGTAGGAGCCGGGCGTGGTGGCTCTCGCCTGTAATCCCAGCACTTGGGGAGGCCAAGGCAGGTGGATCACTTGAGGTCAGGAGTTTGAGACCAGCCTGGCCAACATGGTGAAACCTCATCTCTCCTAAAAATACATAACTAAGCTGGGCGTGGTGGCATGCACCTGCAGTCCCAGCTACTCAGGAGGCTGAGGCAAGGAGAATCGCTTGAACCCAGGAGGAGGGAGAATTGCTTGAACCCTGGGCAACAGAGCAAGACTCCGTCTCAAAACAAACAAATAAACAAACAAACCAAAAAAAAACCCCAAAATGTCAGCAGGGCCACGCTCCCTCCTAAGGCTTCAGGGCAGAATGTTTTTTTGCCTCCTCTAGCTTCTGGTAGGTCCAGGTGTTTCTTGGGTTATGGCCTCATCGTTCCAGCCTCTGCCTCTGTCTTCACATGCCCTTCTGCCCTCTCTGTATCTCTGTGTGTCCTCTCCTCTTCTTCTAAGGTCATTGGGTTTTGGGGGTCCACCTGGATAATCCAAGATGATCCCATCTCAAAATTCCTAATTATACTGGCAAAGACCCTTTTTACAAAGAAGGACATGAACATGTTTTTGGCAGCCAGTGTCCATCCTATTGTGGTCAGTAACGTGCTCCATGTGTCTCTCTCCCCTCCCAGGTGCGTAGCGGGCTGTTGCTTCATCCCCTTCTGCGTGGACGCCCTGCAGGACGTGGACCATTACTGTCCCAACTGCAGAGCTCTCCTGGGCACCTACAAGCGTTTGTAGGACTCAGCCAGACGTGGAGGGAGCCGGGTGTCGCAGGAAGTCCTTTCCACCTCTCATCAAGCTTCACACCTGGTGGAGGTTCTGCCCTGGTGGTCTCACCTCTCCAGGGGGCCCACCTTCATGTCTTCTTCTGGGGGGAAATGTCGCAAAACTAACAAACCTCCAAACCCCAAAAATTGCTGCTTGGAGTCGTGCATAGGACTTGCAAAGACATTCCCCTTGAGTGTCAGTTCAACGGTTTCCTGCCTCCCTGTGACCCTGAGTCCTCCCATCTAACTGTGATCATTGCCCTCTCCGAGTATCTTCCAGTGATCTGCCATCAGTGGCTCTTTTTTCCTGCCTCCGTGGGCCTTTCTGGTGGCAGTCTCAAACTGAGAAGCCACAGTTGCCTTATTTTTGAGGCTGTTCTGCTTAGAGCTCAGCTGAACCAGCCTTTAGTGCCTACCATTATCTTGTCCATCTGTTCCCATCCCTGATGATAAAGATCTTGCCTTACAGACTTTACAGGCTTGGCTTTTAGATTCTGTAACTTCAGACTTCATTAGCACACAGATTCACTTTAATTTCCTAATTTTTTTTAAGTACAAAGAGGGGCTATTAACACCCAGTACAGACATATCCATGAGGTCATAAATGCATGCTAGAAAACTAGAGCTGGATTTTATCACTGCCCTGTCTCCCCTTGTTTCTCTGTGCCAGATCTTCAGTGCCCCTTTCCATACAGGGAATTTTTTCTCATAGGTAATTATATGAACAGTTTTTATGACCTCCTTTTGGTCTGAAATACTTTTGAACAGAATTTCTTTCTTTTAAAAAAAAAAAAAAAACAAAAACAGAGACGGGGTCTTACTGTGTTGCCCAGGTTGGTCTCGAACTCCTGGGCTCAAGTGATCCTTCTGCTTTGGCCTCCCGAAGTGCTGGGATTGCAGGCATGAGCTACCGTGTGGGGCCTGAACATAATTTCAAGAGGAGGATTTATAAAACCATTTTCTCTAATCATATGATCGGTGTCATTTTCCCATTTGCCAGTGTAGTCTCACTTAAAAAAAGAAAAGGAAATGGATAATTTCATCCGCTGCCTTTACTTGGGGTTGATGTGGTTCTTAAACACCTTCATCATGGAACTCCCAAAGTGGGGTCCCTTTTGGGTTCCTGGTGGTGGGTTTTGAAAGATAAGGGAAAGCACATTTTGAGCATGTCTGGGTACCATGGTGTGGAACACGTGGGAACCGGAGCTGTTTCAGAGGACTCTGAAGTCTGATTTTAGTTTTCAGAGACACGGCTTGTTGTAAAACATCAGAAGACATGATTTCCAGGACTCAAGCAGCAAGCCAGGATTCAAGGTTGGCTGCTGTGTCATCTTTGAAGTCAAGACAAAGCTGGGCTCGACCTTCAAGAGTCCTCGATTTGACAATAATTCAGCTTAGGGAACTCATGTGAATACTACTATGTAAAAATAAAACCTAGACCTTGAGCGAACATCTGTATATTGGTTGAAAATGATAGTGGTAACCATTGATCCCCCTTACTTCATTTGACGTTTGGAAAATTCCAGTAATTATCATTTTTGCAATGAATACGGATACCACATAGTACTTTGGTGTTACCTGCTTTTGAAAAATAAAGTCTTTGGTTCACCCGGTGAACTATTTATGAGTTTTTTTGGTGTGAAGAAAGGGCTCATGTTGCGTTTCCAGCCATCGCTACAAAGAACCTTTATTTGCTCAGTAACGGTAGAAAATCCTTCCCGATTAAAAACGTCAGACTTGCTGAATATCCTGCAATGTCTAGATGAGCGATGTTGATTTGGGTATTTGCTAACGAGTCAGATTTGAACATGAGGCTTTTGGAACCCAATAGGCGTCGTTGATGGCGGCAAGCCATAGCTTTCAAGTTTTAATAAAATGCACAGAAGAGAGCTGTCCTCATTCATTCTGTGAACAAAACATGCTTTGTGAGATGCTAAAAAGAGGGTATTGTAACATGTCAGGAATATGGATGCCGCCTTCCCCCCTCCTTTGCTACCTGATGATACAGCTTCATTTTGCTAGATGCAAGGAAATAATGTCATCTTGGTGTGGCTTACATTGTCATTTAAACCCTAAATTACAGTCTTGAAAAATTGCTGCTTTCCAGATCTTGATTGTGTAGTTTTGGGGCCATGCATATTTAGCAGTTTGGCTCAGATGGTGGCATATACATGATCTCAAGCTATTATTAATTACACATGCAAAGTCTTCAAAACAAGAGCCCTATTTCAGGATCAGTAAAAACATGTATTACGCGAAACTTTCATGTCAGATGCCTGGAGTACGAAGCGTTCATTGGATATTCCATTTTACTGTTCAAAGTATGGACTTACATATCAAATTAAAAGGCTCTTTTGTTCTGCCGCTGTTTGATGGGGACTTGAGAGTCTCTTGCAAACACTGGTTCACATTCAATTAATGAAAGGGCTTTATACCTGCCTGCTTGGACCGCAAAGAGGAATTTTACCAATCTGAAACCAAAAGTGGCTATTTATCTTATATTCTGTTATGTCCATCTAGGCGAGGTGGCTTTCTAAGAAGTATTGGTTTGTGTCTTACCCAAATTATTCAGCTACTGCATCTCTTGAAGCCAGACTTAAGCATATGATGGATTCCTTGCTGACCACAGCGTTACCCGTGAAGATTTTTTCTCTGGGACAACTGGCTTCCCAGTTGCTAACGAGAACACTTCTGTTGGATACTGAACTATTTATAAACAGGGCTTCATATACTCACACCATTTGGCCTCAGTTTTCTCTCCAGTGAGAGTCTGACGTGTTTGGGATGTTAAAAATCCTTCTCTGACTTTCTGGGCTCAGGATTTCTGTTAGGAGTAAATCTAGACGTTGGAATTTTACTTGCAGAATTCTGATTTGCCTTTTGGTTCCTCGGTCCTCTCCTTCCTGTATGACTGAAATGTTTACAATGAGTCACCTGTTTTTTGCAGGCACATGAGTGAATTGGAAGTAGATCTACCAGGGGCCATGAAAGAGACATTAAGGGTAGTTTCGCTTTTTATTTTTTTGAGAGGGAGTCTTGCTCTGTCACTCAGACTAGAGTGCAATGGCATGATCTCAGCTCACTGCAGCCTCCACTTCCCGGGTTCAAGCGATTCTCCTGCCTCTGCCTCCCGAGTAGCTGGGATTACAGGAACCTGCCACCGTGCCCAGCTACTTTTTGTATATTTAGTGGAGATGGGGCTTCACCATGTTAACCAGGCTGGTCTTGAACTCCTGACCTGCCCACTTCAGCCTCCCAAAGTGCTGGGATTACTACAGGAATGAGCCACCATGCCTGGCATTTTTTTTTTTAATCTAAATTTTAAATAAGATTCTGGAGCTCAGATTAAAACGAAAAAATAAATGAATAGCTCACCACCAAGTATAGAGTCTAGTGCACGTAACCATGTACTAACCACCTTGTAACTGCTCTCTGCAGTATTAAAAAGATGTTCTCTCCATTAAGTACCTTTTCTCCTTCTCTTTCCCTTTCTGTTCCTTTTTTTTTCTTTTCTTTTTTTCTTTTGAGATGGAGCCTCACTCTTTTGCCCAGGCTGGAGTGCCATGGCACAATCTCGGCTCACTGCAACCTCCACCTCCAGGGCTTAAGTGATTCTCATGCCTCAGCCTCCTGAGTAGCTTGGACTACAGGTGCGCTCCCTCCTGCCTCGCTAATTTTTGCATTTTTAGTAGAGACGGGGTTTCGCCATGTTGGCCAGGCTGGTCTCAAACTCCTGACCTCAAGTGATGTGCCTGCCTCGGCTTCCCAAAGTGCTAGGATTACAGAAGTGAGCCACCATGCCTGGCCTCAGCATTTAAGTATTCTTAAAGCTCTTAGTACTGCAGTGCCTCTTAAGTGATCTTGGCCTGTTTCCCAAATGGGCAAAATCAATTTAATGGGTTCGTCAAAAGTCACAGTGCATTACTCATAATAGATCTGAGTATTATCTGTAAAACTTTTGGATATATAGATGTGTGTGTTTGGGGGATGGGTCACGGTGTAAAGTAAGTGTGAAGGGTAACATCTGGAAGCCTCTGGTTGGTGTCTGTGGATTTCACGTTGTTTATTATTGATTAACTCCTGCTCTGTCGCAGGCGTTGGGGTGGAAAGCGCGACCCTGCCTAGGAAGAGTGAACAGTGGACTTAGCGCTGCCCCGCCAACATTTCTTCCTCTTTCCTCTTCCCTCCTTCCTTCTTTCTGTCTAAAATTCACCTAGTGTTAAAGTAGGTAATCAGGTGGCTTTTAGTGCATTCACAGTACTGTGTAACCATCACCTCTACCTAGTTCCAAAACATTTTCGTCAGCTCAAAATAATAGCCCAAACCCATTAGCAGTCACTCCCCATTCCCTCCTCCCCACAACCCCTGGCACCCATCAGTCTGCATTCTGTCTGGATTTACCTATAGTGGGTATACTATATCAATGGAATCGTAGAATACGTGATCTTTGCGTCTGGCATCTTTTGCTGAACATCATGTTTTCAAGGTTCATCCACATGGTGACGTGGACCAGCAGTTCATTCCGTCTTGTGGATGAATATACTCCATTGTGTGGATAGACCACAATTGGTTAATCCACTCATCCTTCGATGAATGTCTGTGTTATTTCTACCTTTTGGCTATTGTGAATAATGCCGCTGAGAACATTTGTTTACAGGCATGTGTTTACAGACATGTTTTCAGTTCCCTTGGGTGTATACCTAGGAATCCAATTGCCGGGTTATAGGGTAATTCTACCTGTATGGTTCACTGATTGATTGATTGAGACCAAGTCTCACTCTGTCACCCAGGCTGGAGCACAGTGGCGTGATCTCGGCTCCCTGCAACCTCCACCTCCCGGGTTCAAGCGATCCTTCTGCCTTAGCCTCCCAAGTAGCTGGGACTACAAGTGCATGTCACCGTGCCTGGCTTATTTTTTGTGGAGATGGTGTCTCACTATGTTGCCCAGGCTGGTCTCAAAGTCCTGGGTTCAAGCCATCTGCTTGCCTCAGCCTCCTGAGTAGCTGGGATTACAAGCACACGCCACTACACTCAGCTAATTTTTAAATTTTTTGTAGAGTTGGAGTCTTCTGTATTGCCCAGACTGGTCTCAAACTCCTGGGCTTAAGTGATCCTCCTGCCTTGGCCTCCCAAAGTGCTGGGATTACAGGCATGAGCCACCGTGCTTGGCCTTCCCATTTTCACTGAAGGTCTTTCTTTGTGCTTGCATTGGTTTGCCCTTCCCTGCATTAGTTGTCTAACTAAATGGCCTCCTCATTTTATGTTCTGCCTGCCTTCTGTCTTAAAGTCTTAAATCGATTCAGGCCTTTATCAGTGAGCAGATAGTGTCCACATGTGTACATGTGAGAGGCGGAGGTCTGGGTGTCTCTATAGGGGTGTGTGTGTGTGTATTGGGGGCTGTGTGTGGGGGGATATGTAGGATTGTGTCTGTGTATATGTGGGTGTGTCTGTGGGTGTTTGTTGGAGGGTCTATGTGTCTGTCATGTGTGTGAGCTGGGCTCCGGGTGTCTCCGTAGCTGTCTATGAGTGTCTGGCCCCGTGTGTATGTGCATCCACATGTGTATGTGTCTCTGGGTGTGTGGAGCGTAAGGGGAAGGGGCCGAGCTGCCTGGAGCTGCGCTGGCCTGGAAGCCTTCAGTCCTCCAGCAGCCCTGCAAGGACTTTCAGGCCAACCACCCCCAGGGGGAAGATAAATGACGGTTGCCTCGCCGATCTTAGGGACTAAAGGGTAGGAACGATTGTTCCTTCTGTTGTTATGCAGTGTTGGGGACCACGCCTGGCCTCCCGACCTTGTCAATCACTGTTGTGTCCGGCTGCTGGTGGATGATTCCAGATGGGAAAGACTCTTACTGAATCCTGTAAAACAGGGCCAGGGCCACTATCCTCAGACTCCACGGCTGTACATTAGAGTCTGGGTGTGGTGGCTCATGCCTGTAATCCCAGCACTTTGGGGAGGCTAAGGCAGGAGGATTGCTGGAGCCCTGGAATTAAAAACCAGTCTGGGCAACATAGTGAGACCTCGTCTCTACAAAAATAAAAATTAAGTTTGAGCATGGTGGCTCACGCCAGTAATCCCAGCAGTTTGGGAGGCCAAGGAGGGTGGATCACCTGAGGTCGGGAATTCGAGACCAGCCTGACCAACATGGAGAAACCCTGTCTCTACTAAAATACAAAATTAGCCAGGTGTGGTGGCACAGGCCTGTAATCCCAGCTACTCGGGAGGCTGAGGCAGGAGAATGGCTTGAACCCAGGAGGCAGAGGTTGCAGTGAGCTGACATTGCGCCATTGAACTCCAGCCTGGGCAACAAGAGCAAAACTCTGTCTCTAAATAAATAAATAAATATTAGCTGGGCATGGTGGGGCGTGCCTGTGGTCCCAGCTGCTCCGGAGGCTGAGGTAGGAGGATGACTTGAACCCAGGAGTTCAAGGCTGCAGTAAGTCGTGATCGCACCACTGCACTCTGGCCTGAGCAACAGAGTGAGGCCCTCGCTCTAAAAAAAAAGAAAAAGAAAAAGAAAAAACAATTCCCTGGGGGAGCATTTAAAAGGCTCCATGCCCAGGCCATGCCCCAGATCAACTGGATTAGAAACTCTCAGGATGCCACGAGGCATCAGTGCCGACCTGTCCCGGGGCACAGCCATACTGGGGCGACAAGAAGCCTTTAATTGTATCATTGTTTTCATAAGAGGGAAAAATGCCTGCATATAATAATCCAGCCTGGATTATATTTCTCTTTATACCAACACAGTCATAAAATACATGTTCAAATATATTTTTATGGAGGAAGTAGCCCACTGACGTGCTAACGCTGCCCCGATCAGCCTGTAGCTGCAGCGTGGCCCCAGGACACTGACCTGGCTTGGGGGGTTGGTGTGAGTGTGTGAGGCTCCATCACTGATGCTGTGGTCCCTAGGGCCTCTGTTCATTCAGTAAGTGCTTATTGGGTGTGTAACATGTTCCCAGGATACAGGAGCAAATAGGAGAGTCCGGCTCCTTGCTCTTGGGGAATTTAAACTAAAACGTCATCATGTTACGCTTGCTTTGCATATTATGATAACCTGATCTTGCATATAAATGCTTCCTCAACTACTGCGTCCACCAATCCTGCCAAGAACTCTTCTAGATAAAAAGGAAAAACACGATCGTTTTACAAGTAAAAGAACGGAGGCGTGGAATGAGTGTGATTTACACAGGGCTGCCACGCAATTCATAACAGAGCAACTTCTTCTGGTCCTAAAATTCACCTTGGGCATGTTAAAAATACAGATTCCCAAGCTACATGCCTGGAGATTCAGATTCAGAAGGCTTGGGAGGGGGCCCAGGAATCTGCATTTTTAAGAAAAGGCAGGGTGTCTGTAGTCCCAGCTACTTGGGAGACTGAGGTGGGAGGATTGCTTGAGCCTAGAAGTTAGAGGCTGCAGTGAGCTATGACTGTGCTACTGCACTCCTGCCTGGGCAACATAGGGAGACCTCATCTCTTCAAAAAGAGTAAAAGAGAGAGCAGGAAAGAAAGAGAATGAGAAAGAGAAAGAAAGAGAATGAGAAAGAAGGAGTGCCTAGGTGTTTCCTAAGGGCAGGCAAGGTTGAGAAATGCTGTTCCATGTGGCCTGGGATCAGATCAGCCAGAGAGAAGGAACTGAAATGAGGGTTCTTGACCTTGGTACTTGACCTTGGGCCGGATCGTTCCTTGTTCTGAGTCCATCCTGTGCATTGGAGGGTGTTTAGCAGCATCCCTGGCCTCTACCCAGAGATAGATGCCAGTAGCAGTCCTCAGTTGTGACAATAAAAAATATTAATACTCCAGGCCGGGCGCGGTGGCTCACTCCTGTAATCCCAGCACTTTGGGAGGCCAAGGCAGGTGGATCACCTGAGGTCAGGAGTTCGAGACCAGCCAGGCCAACATGGTGAAACCCCATCTCTACTAAAAATACAAAAATTATCTGGGCGTAGTGGCAAGCGACTGCAATTCCAGCTACTCGGGAGGCTGAACGAAGGAGAATCACTTGAACCAAGGGGCAGAGGTTGCGACGAGCCGAGATCGTGCCACTGTACTCCAGCTTGGGCGAAAAAGCGAAACTGTCTGAAAAAAAAAAACAAAAAAACAAAAAACTCTAGACATCACTAAATGTCTCTGGAGGAACAAAATCAAATCACCCCATTGAGAACACCTGGGCAAAGTGCTTGGGTCAAAGGAAACATTGCCCGTGTTTGGGGATCGGGTGTCTCTCACTGACCCAAACATTGTTAAAATACGCCAATTTCCATAAAAAGGAATGCAGCAGTAACATATACCATAGTGTGGATGAGCCTCGGGAACGTTATGCCATGGGAAAGAAGCCAGACAGAAAAGGTCACCTGTTACATGATTCCGTTTATATGAAATATGCAGAATAGGTGATCCATAGACAGAGATGACAAATTGGTGATTGTCAGGGGCTGGGAAGAGGGGAGGATGGAAAGTCACTGCTTCATGAATCTGGGGTGTCCTTTGGGAGTGAGGAAAATGTTTTGCAGGCCAGGCATGGTGGCTCGTGCCTGTAATCCCAATACTTTGGGAGGTTGAGGCAGGAGGGCCGCTTGAGCCTAGGAGTTTGAGACCAGCCTGGGCCACATGGTGAAACCCTCTCTCTACAAAGACATACGAAAAAAATTAGATTGGTGTAATGGCAGGCACCTGTAGTCCCAGCTACTAGGGAGGCTGAGGTGGGAGGATCGCTTGAGCCTGGGAAGTCAAGGCTGCAGTGAGCCATAATTGCGCCACTGCATTCCAGCCTGGATGACAGAGTGAGACCCTGTCTCAAAAAAAAAAAAAAAAAACAAAAAAGAAAGAAAAAGAAAATGTTTTGCAACTAGATAGACGTAGCAGTTTTACAACAACGTGGATGTACTGATGCCACTGAACTGGTCACTGTAAAATTGTTTAATTGTACTAGGTGAATCTCACCTCAATCAAAGAGAATATGCCAATTTGTATCGTTTCATGTGACAACTGGTAAAATGAGGATGGAGTGAACTGTGAATGCAGCATAAATCAGAATGGAGGTTTCAGTGAGGTAGTAACCATCAACAAGTGTGTTAAGACTATAATATAATGGCCGGGCAGGATGGTTCACGCCTGTAATCCCAGCACTTTGGGAGGCCGAGGCGGGCGGATCACCTGAGGTCAGGAGTTCAAGACCAGCCTGGCCAGCGTGGGGAAACTCCATCTCTACTAAAAATACAAAATTTGCCAGGCGTGGTGGCACACGCTGTAATCCCAACTACTCAGGAGACTTGCTTGAACCTGAGGTAGGAGAATTGCTTGAACCTGGGAGGCAGAGGTTGTGGTGAGCTGAGATCACACCATTGCATTCCAGCCTGGGCAACAAGAGCGAGACTCCGTCTCAGGGGGGGAAAAAAAAAAAAAAAAGACTGTAACATATAATTAAATAATCCTTATAAAGCAAATGGTAGAATATGAGGACAGGACCTCAGTATCAACATCTTTGGAACCAGTACAATGTTGGGTTAAAATGTACAGTACATGCTTGTTGAATTAGGGAAGAAAGTAAAGTGAAAGCATTTGATTCATCAAGAACCATGACTGAGCCACTTGCAACCTGCTGCAGGGCTGGGACAAGTCATTTGAGCTTCCCACACTGAGTTGCTCTCCTTTCCAAGAAAAGGTAGGCTGATTCTTCCAGCGCTAAAAGTCTGTTTTAGGAAATGGACAGGTCTGGGGGAGACGACAGTACCTGCTGGAACATTCCAGAACATGCTGGAATATGCTAGGGGCTTGCTGTTTTGGCCTATGTTGTGCTGAAACCCTATTAGTTTCACTAGGGAGGCAACCAATTCAAGAGGCTGAAGAAGAAATGCAGAGCCAGCAAAGGAGACATGGGGTTTGATTAGGGACTTAGATACAGGGGAGAGAGTGCAGGTGGTGGTGGGCTGGAGAGGAAAACTGCAGTCACTTGCAAACAGCATGCAGTTTATTCAGCATTTTCACTTAGCACCCTCCCCTTAACGACCTCCACCTGGCAACCTTCATGTACCCTAAAACTCAGAGTCTCAATCCGTTGGAGGGCTTGTGTTTCATAGGATGGGCCAGGGGCTCAGATGTTTCTCATAGACAGGAAACAAATCTCTAGATTGGCCACTCCCGGATTCCGTAGCTGGGACACACCTTCAGGTGCGTCTGCCATCCAGGTCATCCTAAGGATGTGCGCAGATTATTGCGTTCAGGTGCGTTTGCCTTGCAGCCCACCGGAGCAAGCTCGTGGGTAAACTAGGAAACCCTCAAGACACAGGTCTCAGTGAGCACCAGGCTGTGGTCAGCTTTGATACGTAGGAGTGGAACAAGCCAAGAAGTGACACTCAACTTTGCAAGCATCAGCCCCCTGTGTCTCCTTTCCACCGTCTGCTGCCAGGGGCGGGCATCTGTATTCACACAACTGGCTCAGGTGAAGATGGGGCCGGGAGCCACCTTTGCAGGTCATTCGAAAGCCTCCACATTCCTTCCACCTGTGGGCCCTGGGGGCTGCCTCCCTCCCTGAGCTGAGAATGCCATCATTGGAGTGAGTCTTGTGTCTACAGATCTAGGGCTGTGTGTGTGTCCCGCTCGGAGGCATGGTTAACAGGGCCCATTCCCTGGAAGCAAGGGCAGGAAGGGACTGGGCATGGGCCTGTCGTCTTCACATGAGGGCTCATTACCACGGAGGCCCTCGCAGCTGGGGTACATGCGATCCTGGGCAGGTGTATTTCTGTTTGGAGGACGTGGGGAATGGAAGCAGGGGTCAATGACAGAGCTGAGCCCCAGGTGAAGGGGCTGGTGAATCTCTGAGTAGCCAAGAAATAGGGGGAAAAGTGTCGGGAGAGGCAGACCTCCTAACGCAGAGAGAAGTTTTCAGACCTCACCGTAGACTCTGCTCTAAAACAGCCAGTCTCACAGGGCTTTGAGGTAAGAACTTTTTGGCTTCTTTGGTGGTAGCTTTACTGAGATGTTATCTACATATCACACAATTCACTCATTTAAAGTGTAAAATTCAGCCGGGCGTGGTGGCCCACACCTGTAATCCAGCACTTTGGCAGGTCGAGGTGGGAGGGTTGGTGGAGGCCACAAGTTGAAGACCAACCTGGGCAACAAGGTGAGACCCGGTCTCTTTAAAAAAAAAAAAAAAAAAAAAATTGTAGCTGGGCATGATGGTGTGTGCCTGCAGTCCCCGCTACTGAGGAAGCTGAGGCAGGATTGCTTGAGCCTCAGGGAGGTCAAGGCTGCAGTGAGCTGTGATTGAACTGCTGCACTCCAGCCTGGGCAACAGGAGCAAGACCCTGTCTCTAAAACAAAGTTTTAAAGCATACAATTTAATGGTTTATTTTTTAGGATAGTCACAAAGTTGTGCAACCATTACCACAATCAACTTGAGCATTTTCATCACCTCAAAAAGAAACCCTGGGCCAGGAGTGGTGGTTCATGCCCGTAATCCCAGTACTTTGGGAGGCCGAGCTGGGCAGATCACCTGAGGTCAGGAGTTCCAGACCAGCCTGGCCAACATGGTGAAATCTTGTCTCTACAAAAATACAAAAATGGGCTGGGCATGATGGCAGGTGCCTGTAATCCCAGCTACTCGGGAGGTTGAGGTGGGAGAATCATTTGAACCTGGGAGGCGGAGATTGCAGTGAGCTGAGATCATGCCACTGCTTTCCAGCTTGGGCGACAGAGTGAGACATGGTCTCAAAACAAAACCAAAAATCCCATACCCTTTAGTTGTCAACCCTCAATCTTCCCTCCCTGCCACTCCCAGCCCCTGGCAATTAATTGATCAACTCTCCAGCTCTATAGATTTGCCCATTCTGTATATGGCATGTAAATGGAATCACAGCATATGTGGTCTTTTGTGCCTGGCTTTTTTTTTTTTTTTTTTGAGACGGGGTCTTGGTCTGTTGCCCAGGCTGGAGTGCAGTGGTGCTATCTTGGCTCACTACAACCTCCGCCTCCGAGGTTCAAGCAATTCTCCTGCTTCAGCCTTCTGAGTAGCTGGGATTACAGGTGTGCGCCACCACGCCCAGCTATTTTTTTTGTACTTATAGTAGAGACGGGGTTTCACCATGTTGGCCAGGCTGGTCTCAAATTCCTGAACTTGTGATCCGCCTGCCTCAGCCTCCCAAAGTGTTGGGATTACAGGTGTAAGCTACCGTGCCCAGCTGATGCTGTGGCAGGCGTAATTGCTCCATTCCTTTTTATGGCCAGATAGTAGTCCATCGTGTGCGTAGACCACATTTTGCTTATCTGTTGATAGTTACCTTTTTATCGTTAAAAAGTCTGTGGCTGTATCATTGCTACTCATTGTACCAGCTATTTAAAAAAAAAAAAAAACACTGTGCCATTTTTCAGTAAAATGATTGACAATCTTCTTCTATATTAAAAATTATTAGGGTAAGCCTAGGTAGCACATGTCGAAGACGAATGGGCAGCTGTTAATGAGTAGGCCAGGTAGCAGTTTTGGGGCTGTCCTGGGCACGCCCAATGTTTGGACGCCCCACTCCTGGGCCAGGTAACAGGAATGCACTGTCTCAATGCTTCAGGCCCCAGATAACACGGCAGAGGAGCGTGACCTTTGGTTAAAAACCCACATGTGGCCAGATGTGGCTCGCACCTGCAATTTCAGCACTTTGAGAGGCCGAGGCGGGCAAATCACAAGGTCAGGAGTTCGAGACCAGCCTGGCCAATGTGGCGAAACCACATCTCTACTAAAAAGTACAAAAATTAGCTGGGAGTGGTGTCACACACCTGTAGTCCCAGTTACTTGGGAGGCTGAGGCAGGAGAATCGCTGGAACCTGAAAGGCAGAGGTTGCGGTGAGCCGAGATTGAGCCACTGCACTCTAGCCTGAGTGACAGAGCGAGACTCTGTCTCAAAAAACCCACGTGTGATTTTTTTTTTTTTCAGGCCTGACCACAGGCAATTCTGAAGGCTTTACCTGGCAGGCCTTAGGGGGAGCTGCCCTCCCCACACCAGACTTGGGGCACAGCCAGTGCCCTGTGGTCTCTGGAGGGGGTTGCATCGCGGTCTCAGTCCCCACGGCTCTGCTCTGATGCATGTCTGCACTTTGAGCCCTACTGCCTGCCTTCCTAGGTCTCCTTATCTGAGGCCTTGGGCAGGGGTCTTCTTTAGGGGCCTCTTATGGGCCAGAAGGAGGAAAAAGGGGACCCTTTTCTCCACCCTGGCTTGTTACTCAGTACTTTTCCACTCTTAGCCCTATCTCTTGCCCCCAACCCAGGTCCATAAAACTGCCAGGAGCCTGTTGCCCGGTTCCCCCATATCTGGATGATACACCAGATCCTCAGCCGATGCTCTGTTTGGTGGGGAAACGGGAGAAGGGCAGTTGGTGCTTTCTCCGGTTTTAGCCTACTGCTTGTACCATCACGGTGAGTGATCGCGGGCGTAACGCTGTGCTTTTTGGCTTATTGCTTTGACATCTGACAGCTCAGCCCGCCCTCTTCCAGCTCAGCTGAACTCCTGACAGCCACAGGAATTGGGACTCGATGTTTGATTGTGAAACGATGTCAACCTGTAAACAGTAAAGGTAAATGAGTGAGTAGGCTTCTGGATGCCAGGGGGATCGTGACCAATGACTGTAGATATCCCCATCGCAGAGCAGCAGCGAGTGCTGTGTTGAGTGCCTGCCACGGGTGGGGCACATTCTGTCATTGAATTTCACAACGATTCTGTAAGATGAACATCCACTCTCCATTTTACAGACAAACTGAAATTCTGACAGGTGAAGTTACCGGTCCCAGGTTCCAAGCTGGGATTCCTCAGCTAACCTGTCAACCCTCCCAGAGACATTTTGTATCGTTTTTGTGCTTGAACTTTTTTCTTGTTTGCACTCATAAACTACGTGTTTTATTTCCTGGGCAGGAGGCACCCCCCATGGTCCGCCTGTGAAAGAAACGTGGTGGCTTTCAAATGACACAGAGGTAACCACCAGCTCATCCTCACCTGAGCCAGGTGCGCTAATGCTGACACCTACACCTGACAGTCCATGATGAGAAGGGGACACAGGTGGCTGCTGCTTGCAAAATTGAGTGTCACTTGCTTGACTTGTTCCACTCCTGCTTATCAAAGCTGAGCATGACCTGGTCCTAATGGAGAGTGGCTCATAGGTGCCAAGCTCGTGTCCCGAGGGGTTTCCTGGCCCCCTGTAAGTCTGCTCCTGAAAGATAAACTTATTTGTCATCTTTTTTTTTTTTTTTTTTTCTTATTCATAGAGACGGCGTCTCACTATGTTGCCCAGTCTGATCTCAAACTCCTCATCCTCTCACCTCGGCCTCCCAAATTGCTGAGCTACCACACTCAGCCTATTTGTCTTGCTTCTGATCTGTCTCCCTGCACTAGAAAGTCAGCTCCTTGAGGGCAGGGCTTTCGTCTGCCTGGTGCTGTATCTGCAGTGAACACTGACTGGCACACAGTAGATGTTTGCATTTTGGAAGGGGCCTGAGATCACTCTCAGCCTCTATGGTTTCCTAGGACTCACAGACCTCAGAAAAGCCATTGCACTCATGGCTGCTGTTGATTACAGGGAAAGATAGTAAAATCAGTAAAGGGAAAAGATGCACAGGGCAGGGAGGCCAGGTACAAGCTCCCAGATGTCCTCTCCCTGTGGACGGTACTTACTTCTTCCAGCCACAGGATGTGGCAATGTGCACAGGGCATTGCCAACCAAGGAAGCTCACCAGAGTCTTGTGTTTTTATTGGCCATCGGTCATGGCCAGTGGCCCATAGTTGACCTCAGTCTCCAGTCCCTCCAGAGGTCATGCTGATATCACCTGGCCCAAACCCCCCATCATAAATCATGTCATTAGCAGAGACTAGCTGGTGTGGTCCTAGGCCCCCACGTAAACAAAGACACTGTATTCCTATCAGGCAGCACATTCCAAGGGCCTGGAGTTTCCTTCCAGGAGCGGGACAAGGTTAACTTTTTTTTTTTTTTTTTGAGACAGAGTCTCCCTCTGTCATCCAGGCTATAGTGCAGTGGTGCAATCTCCGCTCTTTGCAACCTCCACCCGGGTTCAAGCGATTCTCCTGCCTCAGCCTCCCAAGTAGCTGGGATTACAGGTGAATGCCATGATGCTAGGCTAATTTTTGTATTTTAGTAGAGATGGGGTTTCGCAGTTGCAGAGGCTGGTCTCAAACTCTTGACCTCAAGTGATCCACCTGCCTCAGCCTCCCAAAGTGCTAGGATTACAGGTGTGAGCCACCATGCCCAGCCAAGGTTAACTTTTTACAGCATAGTGCTTAGTATAGAATGACCCTGGAGCTGTCTACAGTGGGGGAGAATAGAACCAGACTCAGGTGATGGGACTAGCAGGTAACTCCAGTCCCAGATGCTACTGAGCGAGACTCTGACCAGAAGGCAGGCACCGAGGTCCACCAGCTGCTGCTAGCACGTGTTCCTCTAACAGGCCTTCAAAAGGTGCTGGGACAAGGTCTGAGGCCCCAGGTTGCGGTCCTGTCTTGCCTCAGCTCTTCCAGCTGCCACATACTGGGTATGTCCTCCTTCTCTCTGAGCCACAGTCAAAGCCACAGAGTGGGCAGTGGGTGGGGAAAGTCTGGGATCGCCAGCCCTGACATCCCAGCTGCTCTGACTGTTGGTCATTCAGACTCTCCTAGCTCCATGGAGCCCAGGCATGTGTGAGGGGTTGCCCCTCCCTTTTTTTTTTTTTTGGAGACGGAATCTAACTCTTTTGCTCAGGCTGGATGGAGTGTAGTGGTTCAATCTCAGTTCACTGCAACCTCCACCTCCCAGCTTTAAGCAATTCTCCTGCCTCAGCCTCCCAAGTAGCTGGGAGTACAGGTGCACGCTGCCACGCCTGGCTGATTTTTTTTTTTTTTTTTTTTTTTTTGGAGACGGAGTCTCTTTTGCTCAGGTTGGAGTGCAGTGGTTTGATCTCAGCTCACTGTAACCTCCTCCTCCCAGCTTTAAGCAATTCTCCTGCCTCAGCCTCCCAAGTAGCTGGGACTCCCAAGGCACACGCTGCCACGCCTGGCTGATTTTTTTTTTTTTTTTTTTTTTTAGTAGAGACAGGGTTTCTCCATGTTGCCCAGGATGATCTCGAACTCCTGACCTCAGGTAATCTGCCTGCCTTAGTTTCCCAAATTGTTAGGATTACGGGCGTAAGCCACCGTGCCCAGCCAAAGGGTCCCCTCTGATACCTCAAGGCATGTGGTCAATTCAGTTAGATCCTTAATCTCGGGAAAAGATGTTGAGCTAACCTCAAAGGGCCTGTGGTCTCATCTGGGTTTTCTAAGGAAAATGAATAACTCCAGGAGAGTACAGCTCATGAGAGACCTCCCAGTACCAGACAGAGCAAGGAGAATTTTCACTTTGTCCCCAGAACATTGTATTGAGAAGCAATGAAAGAATGGCCAGTCATGGGGGCTCCTGCCTGTAATCCCAGCACTTTGGGATGCTGAGGCAGGAGGATCACTTGAGGCCAGGAGTTCCAGACCAGCCTGGGCAACATATTGAGACCCCCATCTCGCTAGAAAATTTTTTAAAAAGTAGCCAAGCATGGTGGTGGATACCTGTGGTCCCATTTTCTTGGGAGGCTGAAGTGGGAGGATTGCTTGAACCTAGGAGTTCAAGGCTGTCGTGAGCCGTGATTGTGTCACTGTATCCCCCACCCAAAAGCAGTGCAAGGATGAGTGTTTCATTTTTTAAAATTGTAAAACGGAGTTTGTGAGGCACACAAACTCTACTCTCTAGCTCCCACTTATGTGTTGGTTCTGAATATTTTTTTAGTTTCTACTTTGTGTGAAGACCTGCAGGATTAACTTCTTTTTTTCTTTCTTTTTTTTTTTGGATAGTCTTGCACTGTCACCCAGGCTGTGCGATCTTGGTTCACTACAACCTCCCCTTCCCGGGTTCAAGTGATTCTCCTGCCTCAGCCTCCGGAGTAGCTGGGATTACAGGCACCTGCCACCACGCCCGGCTAATTTTTGTGTTTTTAGTAGAGACAGGGTTTCACCATGTTGGCCAGGCTGGTCTTGAACTCGAGACCTTGGGTGATCCGCCTGCCTTCGCCTCCCAAAGTGCTAAGATTACAGGCGTGAGCCACTGTGCTTGGCTTGGGTTAATTTCTAGAAAGGGAATTGCCAGAATGGAGAAAATGTGCTTCCCCTTCCCCAACCAGCCAGCATTTTTATGGCCACAATGTGAAGGTCTTATGAGCAATACAAAAGGGAAGATGGTCTTTGCCCTTGAAAAGATTAAACTGCTTGTGTTTCACACACTCCAAATGTGGAGTGATCTGCCATTTGCCTTTAACCTGCGAAGCCTCAACATGCTGTTTCCTCTTTCTTTTCCCTGAGAGCCCGTGTCCTCTTTCTCCACTAGTTGCCAATTATTTCATCCAGGCTTCAGAGCCTTTTCACTTAATTTTAAAAATTTCTTCCTTTTTTTTTCTTTTTTTTTGAGGTGGAGTCTTGCTCTGTCTCCAGGTTGAAGTGCTGTGGCATGATCACAGCTCACTGCAACCTCCACCTCCCAGGTTCAAGCAATTCTCCTGCCTCAATCTCCAAGTAGTGATCCCCCTGCCATGGCCTCCCAAAGTGCTGGGATTACAGGTGTGAGCCACCGCACCCAGTCTGAGTTTTGTAGCTTTAATTTGCATTTCTTTATCAGTGGTGTGATCTTGGCTCACAGCAGCCTGCACCTCCTGGGTTCAAGTGATTCTTCTGCCTCAACCTCCCGAGTAGCTGGGATTATAGGCATGTGCCACCAACACCTGGCTAATTTTTGTGTTTTTTGGTAGAGACAGGGTTTCACCATGTTGGCCAGGCTGGTCTCGAACTGTTGACCTGAAGTGATCCGCTTGCCTCAGCCTCCCAAAGTGCTGGGATTACAGGCGTGAGCCACCTAGCCCGGCCTCTTGTTCATAAGGCAGCAGCAGTGAGTGCTTCATGAAGGCAAGGCAAGAGGAGCTCACTGCCCCCTGCTGGTTACTTCTCTACCATGAGGTATCCATGGCTCTCTCACCCGCTTACCCTAGCTCTGCAAAATATCTTTTGGTGGTTTAAAAAGAAAGCTTCTTCAGGCCGAGTGTGGTGGCTCAGACCTATAATCCCAGCACTTTGGAAGGCTGAGGCTGGTGAATCATTTGAGGTCAGGAGTTAGAGACCAGCCTGGCCAACATGGTGAAACCCCGTCTCTACTAAAAATACAAAAGTTAGCCGTGCATGGTGGCGGGCACCTGTAATCCCAGCTACTTGGGAGGTTGAGGCAGGAGAATCGCCTGAACCTGGAAGGTGGAGGTTGCACTGCATTCTGTCTCAAAAAAACAAAAACAAAAACTTCTTCATTCTGAAAAGAACTGAAGAAACACTGTAGGATTCCAACTCTGGGACATTCTGGAAAAGGTGAAACTGGAGACAGTAAAAATATCAGCGGTTTTGCGGTTGGTGCGGTGGGGGTGGTAAGGGAAAGGGAGGGATTAATGGAGTAGAGGGATCTGGCTGTTGATGGCACCTCCGCCATGCCTCTCTCTTGGTCCTGCACCTGCCATGTAAGACGCCTGTTCCAGCTTTGCCCTCTGCCATGCGTGAAAGCTCCCTGAGGCCTCCCTAGAGGCAGATGGTACCGCGCTTCCTGAACTGTGAACCAATTAACCCTCTATTTTCTTTGTAAACTACCCAGTCTCAGGTATTTCTTTATAGCAGTATGAGAACAAGCTAATACACAAATGAAAAGGCTGCCTTTTTTTTTTTTTTTTTGGAAACAGTCTTGCTCTGTCACCCAGGCTGCAGTGCAGTGGTGTGATCACAGCTCACTGCAGCTTCAGCCTCCTGGGCTCAAGAAATCCTCCTGCCTCAGCCTCCTGAGTAGTTGGGACTACAGGTGTGCACCACCACACCCAGCTTTTATTTTTGTAGAGACAAGGTCTCCCTGTGTTCCTCAGGCTGGTCTCGAACTCCTGGGCTCAAACAATCCTTCCACCTCAGCCTCCCAAAGTGCTGGGAGTAAAGGCGTGAGCCACTGCGCCCACCGACAGGGCTTCTGAACTCTGGTGACTCTGACCTGAGCCTGATGGGCTTCAATCAATACTCCAGCTGAACTCACACTGACTGGAACCTGGATTCCCAGTCACTGGCAAACCCAAACCCAGCCCCGTAAATTCCCTCCAGGTGGACGCAGAACTCTGGTGAGAGGAACAGGAGGTGAGAGGCTGGATCTACGGTGGGTGGCTTGTATAGGAGGGTCTGAGTCTTTGTGAATCGAGTCCTATGTCCCCACACTCTGGGTTTTGGGCCTGTGACAATGTAGACACAAAGTAAGGCCAGAGGTACAGGGACCCTTCCCAGGCAGACTCGGGTAGGCTGGGGCAATGCAAACCCAGCTGGTCACCAGAATGGCCTGGAGGGAGAGCCCCCCCGCTAGGGAGTCTGATTGTCCTGTCCTGGAATGGACCTGGGAATCTGCGTTTGTAGCCAGTATCCCCTGTGACTGACATTGCTGCATTGATGAGGAAACCATCGCATTGAGGGTTGCAAGGGCTCCTGGCTTTGAACTGGGGAGGAATTCAGGCCTATGGTCAGAGACTTGAGTCTCTGACTAAAGCTGCCAGAGCTAACAGAGCAGGGCCTCTGGGAGCCAGATGGGATTAAAATCCTCCTGAGCTGTGTGACTTAAGGCAAGTGTCTTAACCTCTCTGTGTCTGTTTCCTCATCTGTACCATGGGATGACCTAGTTCACCTTGCAGGGATTTCGCAGGAGGAATTGATTGAATGAGTCAACATACAAGGAATGCTTTGCCTAGTGCCTGACAATCCTAACAACAGTGCCATCTATTCTTTGAGATCCAAGGAAATCTCTCCTTTGTAAACTGCTTCCACGATTTCTTTCTCTGAGTGAGGTCTCTGTGATGTGCTGAAAATCTTCTGCCTGTGTATCTCATTTCCCCACTGGCTCCTCCAAGTCAGCACCCCCCAAGATGCTTTTCCTCACAGCATTTAGCAGCCACACCAGAACTCATCACAGTCCCCAAGCAGCTGTGAACTGAAGGGTCTTTTAGGTCTTCATCCCTATGGGACAGGGCTCCTGAACCCTGCTAGAGAAAATGCTTGAGCTAGGGGCCAGACTCAGTGGCTCATGCCTGTAATCCCAGCACTTTGGGAGGCCGAGGAGGGTGGATCAACTGAGGCTAGGAGTTCAAGACCAGCCTGGCCAACGTAGTGAAACCCTGTCTCTATTAAAAATACAAAAAAGTAGCCGGGCATGGTGGCACATGCCTGTAGTCCCAGCTACTTGGGAGGCTGAGGCAGGAGAACCGCTTTGAACTAGGGAGGTGGTGGTTGCAGTGAGCCGAGGTTGTGCCATTACACTCCAGCCTGGGCCACAAGAGCGAAACTCTATCTCAAAAACAAAAAAAAAGGAAAATGATTGAGCTTGGGGAAAGGGAGGTAGAATCATTGGTTTCAAAATATGAAAAGAAAATGGGCCAAGTCTAAAAGCATAAATGATTAAGTTTTCATAAAACATGGTGTGCCAACCAGTCAACTGTGTCTTAATTTAACTCCAAGAAAATTCTATTAAAAGTACATTTAACTGTCCATCAAGAGATAAATGGCCACATAGAAAGTGGTCTATCCTTTCAGTGCATTATTCAGCCACAGAAAGGAATGACGCCCGATTTCACGTTACATGGCTGAGCCCCAAAACCGTCATGCTGAGTGAAAGAAGCCAGACAAAAAGGCCATCTACTGAACCATTCCATTTGTGTGAAATGTCCAGAATAGGCACATCCATAAAGACAGCAGATCAGTGGTGGCCAAGGACTAGGGTCAGAGGCACCAGAAGTGATTGTTTACTAGGTATGGGATTTCTGTTTGCAGTGAGGATATTATGAAATTGGTCGTGGTAATGATTGCCAAACTCCATGACTATCTTAAAAACCATTGAGTCGTACGCTTTATTTTAATTTAATTACGTATTTTTTGAGATGGAGATGGAGTCTCACTCTGTCGCCCAAGCTGTAGTGAAGTGGCCCAATCTCGGCTCACTGTAACCTCCGCCTCCCAGGTTCAAGCAATTCTCCTGCCTCAGCCTCCTGAGTAGCTGGGATTATAGGCGCCCACCACCAAGCCCAGCTAATTTTTTTGTACTTTTAGTAGAGACGGGTTTTCACCATGTTGGCCAGGCTGGTCTTGAACTCCTGGCCTCAGGTGATCTGCCCACCTCGGCCTCCCAAAGTGCTGGGATTACAGGCGTGAGCCACCACACTGGGTGAGTTGTGTGCTTCAAATGGGAGAATTGAGCCAAGTATGGTGGCGTGTGCCTGTAGACCCAGCTACTTGGGAGGCTGAGGTGGGAGGATCACTTGAGCCCAGGAGGTTGAGGCTGCAGTGAGCTGTGATCACACCACTGCACTTCAGTGTGGGCAACAGAGTGAGATCCGTCTTTAAAAAAACAAAACAAAACACCACACCTTGAAACCCAAAAGGTGTGGGTGGAGGTGAGTTTGAGGGAGAGAGGCAGAGATGTGGGACGTAGAATGAACGCTGAGCAGGTGTGGGCAGGCCCCTGGCCTCCCGAATTACTTCCTTGTCCTCTTGGGAGGCTTCGAACCTGGAGCTTTGAAAAAGCCACTGCTGCTAGGGTAAGAGCCGTTTCCAAAGGCCGTGCTAAGCCAGGCCTCCCACTGGCTTTTCCTAACCTGAGCGCTAGGAAAGACAAACCCAACATCAGACTACACAACTACACAGTAGTGATGGTTGCGCAATGTCATGAGTGGACACGATGACACTAAACTGAATACTTTAAAGTGGTTAAAATGGGCCGCGTGCTGTGGCTGATGCCTGTAATCTAGCACTTAGGGAGGCTGAGGCGGGTGGATCACTTGAGCCCAGGAGTTTAAGACCAGCCGAGACAACATAGTGAAACTCCATCTCTACAAAAACAAGAATTAGGTGGGTGTGGTGGCACACTGCCTGTAGTCCCAGCTACTTGGGGGGCTGAGGCAAGAGGATCGCTTGAGCCTGGGAGGTGGAGGCTGCAGTGAGCCATGACTGCAACACTACTCCAGCTTTGGTGATGGATTGAGACTTTGTTGTTATTGTTGTTTGTTGAGACAGAATCTAGCTCTGTCGCCCAGGCTGGAGTGCAGTGGAGCGATCTTGGCTCACTTCTACCTCCTCCTCCCGGGTTCAAGTGATTCTCCTGCCTCAGCCTCCCAAGTAGCTGGGATTACAGGCACCCGCCACCATGCCCAGATAATTTTTAAATTTTTGGTAGAGATGGGGTCTCACTGTGTTGGCCAGGCTGGTCTCAAACTCCTGACCTTGTGATCTGCCTGCCTTGACCTCCCAAAGTGCTGGGATTACAAGCATGAGCCACCATGCCCAGCTGAGGCCCTGTCTTTTAAAATCAATGAAATGCTTAAAATGGTCAATTTTATGTTTTTAAAATGTAATCATACCGCAATTAAAAAGAACCAACCACTACACCATGTTGCCTTCTGCCCCCAGATCTCTGTTTACAAGGCTAGAAGAGTAGGCAAGCTCCTTTTTTTTTTCCCCTCTAGGCTTTTTTTCTCCTCATTGGTCAGGAGCCCCCTCCCCTCCTCTTTGTCGGGTGGGGTGCTAATATCTATCGGAGGCTTCTGATTGGCTGGATCTCTGTTCTGAATGCCCCCCACCTCCCCTTCTACTCTCCTGGGCTGAGAGAGTGGGTTAAAGCTGAGCCCTCCTCTTTGGGGAAAAAGATTCCTTTCAGGACCACGCCGAGCTGCTCTGGAGCCTGAGGCTGGTGGCACCGCGCTGACCCAGAGAGTGATGCCGGACCCCATGGGGCTCCTCAGTCTGGTCCTGCTCTGGCTGCTGATGGCAGTGACTGTGGAGGGTAAGTAAAACTGCTGCGTGTTCCTGCTCCTGTCTGGAGCGAAGCGAGGGGCAGCCCAGACGCGCCTGGGACTGTGCTTTTGTAGCCAGATGCCTGTTGACCTGCTTTTACACTGTCACCTTCTGTTTAGCTTTTCATGGGGAAGAGGAGCAAGAGATGACAGGTGAATCCTCAGGTCTTACTCACATGCTCCACCAGCATCCTCTGGAAACTCAGACAGGGCAGGGGTTGGGGAGCTTCAGAGACCAGATATGAAGCCCTGAGTGAGAAAATGCTGCCTTCTGGGCCTACTGAGCTTGAGCCCAGGAGGTCAAGGCTGCAGTGAGCCGAGATCACACCACGGCACTCCAGCCTGGGCGACAGAGTGAGACCTTGCCTCGACAACAACAAAAAGCAAGTAATCTTAATTTTTGTAGAACCTACACATACAAATTTTTAAAAAGGCAGGTGAAATTAATAACATATTTTGCTTAACCCAATATATCCAATATATAATTAGAAAACGTAATCAATAGAAAGTATTAATGAGATACATTTCCCATTCACATTCAATATATATTTTATACTTATGACATATTTCAATTTGGATGCTAAATTTTCATAGCAAATACTTGATCTGTCTTTAGATTTCTTAAAACATAGCGTTGAGAAAGTAGGTTTAGCTACTGTGCTAAGTTGTTTGAAACATATTTGAAAGTTTTCTTTTTTAAAAAAATATTTTTTGTAGACACAGGGTTTCACCATGTTGCCCAGGCTAGTCTCAAACTCAAGCAATCCTCCCAAAGTACTGGGATTACAGGCATGAGCCACTGTACCCGGCTGAAAGTCTTCTAATAAGTGAATGGAGTATTGGTTTTTTGTTTAAGTAAAATTAAATGAAAAGTTTATCTGTAACTAGTAACATTTCGGATTCTTTATAGCCACATACTGGACAGCGCAGGCCAGATTGTGGGGTCTTTTAGTTGTTGTAAATGATGTAATTGTTTTGATATTTAGGCTTTTATTTCAGCATATAACACTGCCTGGCGTGCCATAGGTACTCGGTATATTGTGTTGGTTTCATAAAAGAATGCACACTGATCAGAATTGACAGCTGAGAAAGCTGAAATGGGACTCCATTTCATTTGCTGGCTAGAGATGACATTGATTTCGGTCTATTTCAGATCTCTTCCTAGAAGTACATAGGATCTGATTGAAGAATTTATTACCTCCAGTGTGCAGCGTTTTCCCATCCTTGGTTAATCTGTTATGAATTTATCATGGCATGAACTTCATTTTTCTGAAATTTAAAAAATATTTTAAATGTGTTTAAGTGCTCAGGAAATGGAAGGGGTACAGGCTTAATACAGGCACAATGCCCTCAGAGCTCCGCTCACTTCTGCAGGTCATGGTGGATGGAGGCTGGTGGGTCAGGCTGCTTTGTAGCCTAATTGAGCAGTAAAGCAGATGTAGGGATTGTCTGTAGAGCAAACAAGCAGAATGCTGGGCTTGTGCACAATGGAGAACGTAATGATTATGCACACATATGTTTAATTGGGTGCCCAGTGTCCAAGTGATCAAAGAGTTGAAGGAAAGTTGGAATGGAAATTGATTGGGTTGAATGTCTTTCACATGTGGTTTTATCTGTTGATACTCTACTTGAATGCAAAGAAGGTTTTGTTAGATGTGCCAAAATATTTAGGGGGAAAAAAAAGCCCTGCCAGAAAGCCTACCATGTTCTATTGTTTCAAAGGGTCAAAATAAAATAGTATATAACGCACCCCCGCCCCCACCCCTCCCCATTTTGGAGAAACAATTTGTTTTTCCTTTTTTTTTTTTTTTTTTTTTTGAGACAAGGTCTTACTCTGCTACCCAGGCTGGAGTACAGTGGTGCAATCTCGGTTCACTGCAGCCTCCACCTGTCGGCTCAAGCCAGTCTCCCACCTCAGCCTCTTGAGTAGATGGGACCACAGGTGTGCACCACCACACCCGGCTAATTTTTGTATTTTTTTGTAGAGAGGGGATTTCGCTATGCTGGCCAGGCTGGTCTCGTACTCCTGAGGTCAAGCCCTCTACCCACCTTGGCTTCCCAACGTACTGGGATTACAGACATGAGCCGCTGCCCCCAGCCACAATTTGTTTTTTGAGGGATTAAACGGGTCAGCACGTGTAGCAATGACCAGTCGAGGTGCAGCGGAGTGGTTTTGAGGATGGAAGTGGTGTTATTGAAACGCTATCCTATGGACACAGCTGCAGATAAACGCCTGATTAAGGCACAGGAGGGCACGGGTGGTGCCTGGGAAAGATCCCGCAAGCCGCTGGCATGGAAGGGGAAACAAGGCTTGAAAGTAGGTGGAAATGGAATGGCTGGATGGCGGGAGGGAGGGAGGGAGGGGTGCTGGCCTTCCCAGGGAGGGAGCTCTGGGAATCCCTGGCAGTTTCCTCAGCAGCCTGAGCTGGGGGCCGAGGGGCCACCTCACCACGTGTGCTCATGCCCTGGTTGTTCTCTGCCCCTTCCATGGTGGGAGAAGGGAGACACTCAACAGGAAGGAACACCAGCTCCTGCTATTTCCTGCAGCAGCCTCTTGGTCTTGCTGGTGTTCCATTCATTACTCATTTGCTCACTTACTCTCTGATTCATTCAGGATGAGGGTATGGCTGGGGAGTCTGGAGCCAGAGTGCCTGGGTTCAAATCCCAAGGCTCCACTGTTAACCAGCTGTGTGCACCTGGGCAAGTCACTTGGATGAATAGGAGAGAAGAGGGGGTGGGTGAGTGGATGGATAGATAGGGAGAGTGGATGAGTGGGTGGATGGATGGATAGCAGGGGGGAGTGGGTGGGTGGATGGATGGATAGGAGAGGGTAGTGGGTAGGTGGATGGATGGATGGGGGTTGGGGGGTGGATGGATGGATAGGAGATGTGGGAGTGATGGGTGGATGGGTGGATAGGAGGTGGGAGTGGTGAGTGGATGGGTGGATAGGAGGTTAGATTGGTGGGTGGGTGGGTGCATAGGAGGGGTCTGGGGGTGGGTGAGTGGGTGGATGGATGGATAGGAGGGGGTAGTGGGCAGGTGGATGGATACAATGGGGAGTGGGTGAATGGATGGATAGGAGGGGGGTTGGGGGTAGGTAGATAGATGGATAGGAGGGGGAGTGGGTCAGTGGGTGGATGGATGGATAGGAAGGGGTGGTGGGCGGGAGGATGGATGGGTGAGTGGGTGAATGGATGGATAGGAAGGGGGGTTGGGGGGTGGGTGTATAGGAGGGATATGGGGAGTGGGTAGATGGATGGATAGAGGGGAGCGGGTGGGTGGATGGATAGGAGGGGTGTTGGGGGTAAGTGAATGGGAGGAGGGGTGGGGGTGGCTGGCTGGATGGATGGATAGGAGCAGGGAGCTGGTGGGTGGGTGGATGGGAGTGGGGATGGGTAGATGGACTGATGGATGGGAGGAATGGAGACCTGCATTTGTTGATGGAATTGGCAGAGCCTACTGACATATTGGAATCAGGTGGTGGGTGATGAGGGGTGCTTCCACACAAATGATTGCCAGCTTGAGCTATCAGGGATAATGGTGCCAGTACCCAAGATGGGCAAGAGCAAATTGGACAAAGGGTAGGGAAATGGCTTCCAGTCTTCGTGGCCCTCCCTCCCCTGAGGACATTTCACAAAGTCTGGGGAGAGCTGGCATTTTCACTCCTCATCTTCCTGGAGTAAGGTCAGTGACCCACAGCGTGGGGCTATCCTATGCCTCTTTCTGGCCTCACTCTGGTTCCATCTGATTTGTGATTTCAGAAATTGCAGATTCACAGGTGGGGCAGGCGGCCTCCTGCATGACTGCATGCACAGGTGAGCGATTCTCTCAGGACGCCTGATCACACCTCTCATGACCAGGAGCCTGAGCCCAGCACGGGGCCTGATGGGGGTGAAGCTGTAAGATGGGATTAGAGACAGCCCCAGAGGGCCCTGGCTATGTTCCCAAAGATACCAGTTGGGAGGACCAAGGCCAGTTCTGCAAAGGCCACCCACAGAGTTAGAGAAATGAATAGCAAGCCGAGAGTAAAATGCCTTAAGCCATCCCAGCCTCCAAGGCTTTTTACTCACACCCGTGGGCCCCAGGTGGAATAAATGTCTTTGGTCAGGTGATGCCATTTGCATTTTGGAGTGGAGCAGATGAAAAAG
The DNA here is from genome assembly GCF_003255815.1 of Theropithecus gelada. Taxonomy (NCBI): domain Eukaryota; kingdom Metazoa; phylum Chordata; class Mammalia; order Primates; family Cercopithecidae; genus Theropithecus; species Theropithecus gelada. The sequence continues at coordinate 71,196,909 of NC_037688.1, forward strand.
CCTTGGGAACAAATTCTTTGGAAAGAGAGAAGCACCTTAGGAATATGAGGTGTGGTTCTGTCTCAAGGAAATTGACATGAAAATGTCAGTTCAATCATAAGCCATGGGGAGGGGTGAGATGTTATAATTAGATGTCACACTTGATCCCCTGGCCTCAATAGAAAGAGATTTGGCTTGAGAATTACAAACCTCTCTGTTCCCTAAATCAGCTCTTCCCCAGAGCAGTTACTCTCCTCACCCCCAGATTCCCCCAAGGCTGGCTGGCTTTACACCTTTGTCTTCTATGAAGACCAGGATAACAACCGCCGCCACCTTCTCCCCCACCCCGTCACCCCACCACCCCCAGCACCACTTGATATCTATCAAGGTGATAGGTGAGTAGTCAGACTCCCAAGGGTGGAATCCCAGCTGTGTGACCTTGTGTAAGTTAGTTAACCTCTCTGAGCCTCGGTTTCTTCCTCTGTAAAATGGAGAAAATAGAGTATTCACCTCAGAGTTGGTTAGGAGGCTTAAATGAATTACTGTAGATGGATGCTTCTCAACTGGGGTGATTGTCGTCCTCCCTCCCTGGGGACATTTTGCAAAGTCTGGGGACATTTTTCATTGTCACAACTGGCCTGTGTTACTGGCATCTCGTGGGTAAAGGTCAGGGATGCTGCTAAATTTCCTGACAACGCACAGGACAGCCCTCACAAATAGAATTCTCTGGCCCCAACTATTAATAGCGCCCAGGCAGAGAAACCTTAATATTAGAAGAAGGCCTAGCCCATGATGACACTGGCTAGCACTTATTGAGCACTTACTGTTATTATCTTTATTTTCTTTTTCACCCTTATGAGGGTGTGCAGCTACCCAACCTTTCCCCAAGCTGGGGACAGGCAGTTCGGAGCCCAGATGGAGAGAGAGAGGTGTGAGCAAGGATGCCCGTAGGTGGTGTGGGGATCCCAGAGGGCTGCAGATTGTCAAGGTGACATTGCTCTCTCTCTGCCCTCCAGGGTCAGCTGGGCCCCATCTCCCTGTGGGTACCAGATACACCTATCACTTTTCCACCAACACCAGCACCAGCCTGCAGGAGGTCCCGGTGGAGGAGAGTGGTCTTGGCCTCCAAGGCTTGGCTGTCCTTGATGTGCTTGGCCCATGTCAGATGGCTTTATGGGTGAGTGTCTTTGGGCAACTGGGAGATGATTATGTTGACACTGGGGAGGACTAATAGGAAGCCACAGCCCCTCACCTCCAATTTCCAATTTGCTTAATCAACAGAGGAGCTTTCTGAGGAATCTTATATTTGGCAAGTGAGGATCCTTGAGAGGAATGTGGGAAAATGGTGCAATTTTGGTTGTAAGAGGTGCCGCAGAGGGGCCCAATGGGGGAATAGCAGAGGTTAAGGAAGGAATATTTTTAGGGCAGGTTGGGGGAGTTCCTTGGAGTGAGAAGAGCCATAGAAAGGGGACATACTGTGCCCTAGGGGTGGACTGAGAACCATGTCTGCAAGTCCAAGGGTATGCAAGGTCAAACCAAGTAAAGGCCTTTGGACAAAGGAGTAGACTGGGTGTAGAAGTCTACTCCCAGGAAAGCCTGCCCTGGCCTGTTTTCTACTGGACACTAGCCTTGCAGTACCTGGGTCCACAGGCTCAGGTTACAGGCAAACACTAAGGTCCAGTGGTGTTAGTCCTGAGTTAAGGCAGAATTATGTGCTAGGCCCACTTGGTCGTTGCAGATTTCTTTTCATTAAGATTTTCTGGAAGCTCCTCAATGTTCTTGCAAGCAGAAGTGCTTGCTCATTTGCCTCTGTCCCATTTCTGATAACCCTCATATTTTTCCTGGATAAACCCTCTTAACCCACATAAAAGGCCTTTTAGTTTCTGTTAGAGTCTCATCTCGTATTGTGATTCATATCTGTACTGACTGGAGCGCTTGCTAACAAGAGTTTCTCAAAACGGTTTTGTTGTATTTTCATGTAGACCACAGGATGAGATCTTTGATGGAGTGGCCCTGAGCTGCCTCTGAATTCTTAGGGTGTCCAGTATGTCAGAGCGGCTGCTTTATTAGTCTTTGCTATCCTTTCACACCCTTCAAAACACTTGCGGTTGTTTTTAATCTGCAGGGCCGTTTTTCACAAAGCAAATTGTGTTCTGTTGTGGTTTTATTCATTTGTTTGCTTTAAGCATTTAAGAAAAGCTGCTGACTGGTGTGGTGGCTCATGCCTATAATCCCAGCACTTTGGGAGGCTGAGGTGGGTGGATCACCTGAGGTCGGGAGTTCGAGACCAGCCTGACCAGCATGGAGAAACCCCATCTCTACTAAAAATACAAAATTAGCTGGGCGTGGTGGCACATGCCTGTAATCCCAGCTACTAGGGAGGCTGAGGCAGGAGAATCGCTTTGAACCTGGGAGGCGAAGGTTGTGGTGAGCCGAGATTGCACCATTGCACTCCAGCCTGGGCAACAAGAGCAAAACTCCGTCTCAAAAGAAAAGCTGCTAATGTCAAATGTTGGCAAGGGTATAAAGAACTGGTGTATTTCAAAGATTCTAGGAGAAAATGGAAATTTTCTGGCCCCTTGGGAGGTTAATTAATTTATTTTTAGAGAAAAAAGTGTAAAAATCACAAATCTTCTAAAGAAGAAATTTTCATAAACCAAACACCTATGGCGCGATCGCCAGAGCAAGAAACAAAATATAACCCCCAGAGCCTCCTTCATCCTTCCTCTTGGTCACTTCTCCCGAGGGTACAGCTTTTTTATTTTTTATTTTTTATTTTATTATTATTATTATTTTTTTGAGATGAAGTCTTGCTCTGTCGCCCAGGCTGGAGTGCAGAAGCACAATCTTATCTCACTACAACGTCCACCTCTGCAGCTCAAGCGATTCTCCTGCATCAGCCTCCTGAGTAGCTGAGATTACTGGTGGTGTGTGGTGTGCACCACCACGCCTGGCTAATTTTTGTACTTTTAGTAGACACAGGATTTTACCACGTTGGCCAGGCTGGTCTTAAACTCCTGACCTTAAGTGATCTGCCCGCCTCAGCCTCCTAAAGTGCTGGGATTAGAGGCATGAGCCACTGCGCCCAGCCTGCCTTTTTTATTTCTATCACCGTAGATGAGTTTTGCCTGTCTTTGAACTTCTCTCTAATGGAATTGTACAGGATGTTTTCCTTTGTGTGTGGCTTATTTTTATTTTTTCTTAACTGTGATTAAAATATAATATGCGATACACCATTTCAACCATCTTAAGTCTGTAATTCAGTGGCATTAAGTACTGTCACATTGTTGTACAACCATCACCACCCTCCATCTCTGGAACTTCATCATCATCCTAAACAGAAGCTCTGTACAGATTGAACAGCAACTTCCAATTCCTGCCCTGCAGACTCTGGTCACCTCTATTCTGCTCTCTGTATGAACTTGCCTGTTTTTAGGTACCTCATATAAGTGGAATCACATAATATGCGACCTTTTGTGTCTGGCTTCTTTCACTTTAACATAACATTTTCAAGATTCCTTTCCATTGTAGGATGTAGCAGAACTTCATCCTTTAAAAAATTATTTTTCATTTATTTTAAAAAATAGAGATGGGGTTCCACCATGTTGGCCAGGCTGGTCTCGAAGTCCTGAACTCAAGCGATCTGCCTGTCTTGCCCTCCCAAAGCGCTGGGATTACAGGTGTGAGCCACTGCGCCCGGCTGAAATCTATTACATTTTTTTTTTTCGTTTTCTTTTTTTTTTTTTGGAGTGCAGTGGCATGATCTTGGCTCACTGCACCCACCACCTCCCCAGCTCAAGTGATTCTCCTGCCTCAGCCTCCTGAGTTGTTGGGATTATAGGTGCCTGTCAGCACATACAGATAATTTTTGTATTTTTAGTAGAGATGGGATTTCACCATGTTGGCCAGGCTGGTCTCGAACTCCTGACCTCAAGTGATCCACCCAACTCAGCCTCCCGAAGTGCTGGGATTGCAGGTGTGAGCCATCATGACTGGCTCTGTTAAATTTAAACAGTGAAATCAGTTATTTTAGGGAGGATATTTTCCGTTTTTAGAAAGTGTACCTTGTTTTGCAACCCCCTTCCCCCGCCACCACCACCACCACACACACACACACACCCCGTGGTGACACTGGGATATTCAAGTCTTCATCGTGGGCAAAGCCTTTGTCTGCTCTATGATGTAACACATTCTTGTTGGTACTGTATAGTCCCATGAATCCCTCAACCACGCTTCCAGTGTCTTTTTGGGCAAAATGAGAACTTTCCAAACCTTTAGCAGGGAGCTGTAGGTACTTGATTATTTCAGTGAGACATTCAGCCTTCACCACCCAGGCTTTGTACCTGGTCAAGGGAGGGGTCTCTCTGCCTTGCCCCCAACATGGGTTCATGTATCCTCCTGGGACCTAGAACTGCTTTGTGGGTGGGGTGCTGGTGAGGTCGTGGGGTATCCCAGGAGAGGTCACTCACTCATGGTGCTTTCCGTTTCAGCTCCAAGACTTCCAGGTGACATCCATCCTGGGGGCCAAGGTGGAGCTTCTGAAGGAATCAGAGAGCCTGAGGTAAGACACTTGGCCATGGGGCTGGGACCTGTCCACGATGGGGCTGGGACCTGCCCACGATGGGGCTGGAGGTGTGAGCCCTCTACCATCTTCTAACCACTGTCGGGCTCTGGGTGCACTGAATTAGATTAGGACAACCGGTTAGAGTGACCCATCTGCAGCAAAGAGATGCCATCTTGGACTGAAGTTCAAACAAGTTTCTGTATTTATGTTGACCTTGTCAAGCACCGATGAAGACCGCTGGGGGATTGCCTTCATGTAGAAGCCTTGGGTGACTCCAGAGAGCCATAGGTGCTCTTCTCTTACCTGGTGGGAGGAACTCATCCCGTAGTTCTGCCTGTCACCCCCAGTATGTCCAGATTTCACGCCTGCCGATCACCCCTTGGGCATCGTTGTTGAGTGTATTCTGGAAGACTCCGGCTAATGGGACTGCTAGGCCCACGGAGGTCTGCCTTTTCCCCTCCCCCACTCTGCCGGGACCCCATCCTCTCCCACCCCAAGCTAAGACCCTCTTTTGTGACCCAGCCAAGCCTGGGATTCTCTCTGTGGCTCGTTTCCCAGGCCTCCCTGACAGTGGCCTCGGTGGCCTCAGAGCTCAGAGCGGCCGCCAGGCTGAAGACATCTCCTTCTCTGCAGATTCCTCTTCCGTTTTTATTGCAAATTCATTTGTTAAGAAATAAAGCCTTTGTCTAGGGATACCAGGATGGGGGATGCTGCTGAGGGACAGACAGATCCTCACTGAAAGGCAAGGGGAGGGTCTCCTCCAAGGGGACTATTGTCCCCCAGCTCCTCATCAGAAATGCTAAGTCAGCGGGGCCAGGGGTTGTCACTTCCTGGAGGCCAGACTGACACTTGCTATTCTGGGAGTGGTGGGTGCCATTAGCATTTCTCTCCATCAGGGCCTGGGACCCAGGGGGACTGCCTTAGGAAGACCCCTAGGCTTTAATTGGAGCTGGAGAGTGACCGCTGCCCCCCTGGAAAGTAGAAGTGGGGGCACATCTGTTCCCCAGGGTTTTGTCTTGCTAGCCTGTAGGGTCTGGGGACTTGGCAGTTTCCCCTTCATCTTGGAGCATCTCTGTCTTCCACCTCCACGCAGGGAAGGGGGACGTCACCACCCCTCACCTCCCACCTTCCCCATCCCTTCACTCTGTAGATACCAGACCCAGACACCTGTCTGCCAGGGGAAGGGCAGGCAGGAGGAGCACTGGGCTGAATTCTGGTGCCAGCTCCTCCCCTGACTCACTGTGTGATATCCCCCAAGAAGGCCCCCGTCTCGGGACCTCATTTCTTTGTCTCAACAATGACAGAGTCTCAAGTCACTTCCAGTTCAGGGTTTCTGCAGCCTGTGACTGCAGAGCCAGCCTGCCTGGGTTCGAATCCCAGCTGGAGCCCTGAGCAAGAGACTGCATTGCTCTGAGCCTGTTTCCTTATCTGGAATGTGGGTAGAGGGAGGGTAATTACCTCCCTGGTGGGATCTGTAGGGGAGGGAAAGACTCCCTCTACCTTCCTGGATTCAATAGCTCTGTCTAGAAATGAACTGACATCAGGAGAAGAGGTAGGTAGATTTTTTTATACACACAGGGACATCGCAGAATGAAAGAGTGACGGCCCCCCAGAGTAGTAGTGAGACTTGGGAGCTTATATACCATTTTCATGGGGGAAGGGGAGGAGGGAGGAAGGCAAGTTAGAGGGGAGTAGATGGTTTCCAGGAAAGAGGAAGAAGAGACAGGAGATGTGCTAGTGTAGGATGAAGTTTGTCTGGGTGTGGTGTTGACTTGCACCATCCTCTCTCAGGGTGAGAGCTGCTCTCCCCAGGTGGATGAAACTCCCTGGAGGGGATTGATGATAATTAGGTTCTTTTTGGCGGATCTGTCTTTAGGCAGAAGTGGGGAGTTCAGAGAAAGCCTCTCCCCATGTTTGCTGTTTCTCAACAAATACAGTCTTTGGTTCGAAATAGACAAGAGGCTGGGGTGCAGTGGCTTATGCCTGTATTCCCAGCACTTTGGGAGGCTGAGGCTGGAGGATTGCTTGAGCCCAGGAGTTTGAGATCAGCCTGGGCAACATAGCAGGAACCTATCTCTACAAAAAGTTTAAAAATTAGCTGAGCATGGTGGCCGCATGTCTGTGGTCCCAGCCCTGTAATCCCAGCCACTCCGGTGGCTGAGTCGGAAGGATTGTTTAAGCCTACAAGGTTGAGGCTGCAGTGAGCTATGATCGTGCCACTGTACTCCAGCCTGGGCAACAGAGTGAGACTGGTCCGCAAAAAGGTCAATATACCCAAGTGGCATATTTTGGGGTGGCACATCCAGACCGCCTTCAGCTCCTTCTTGGGATTAAGTGAGGCGTTTCGGAAAGCAGGCAGGTTTCCAAAGCTTGGGGTCTCAGCCTTTTACTCTTTGACGCTTGTCTCCCACACCTGTCCATTTGTCCCGGGGGTGAAAAGGCTGGGGTGGCTCAGAGCACAGTTGGCTGCCCCAGAGCCCAGCTGCAGAAGGAAGAAAGGCTATCTGGTGGGGGGATGTGGGGTTTCCTGGGAGCTTCCCATGGGGGCTGACCTGTAGGAGGGCAGGGATGCTGTGGCCTCTGGCAGTCAGCAGGTGGCCTGGGGCACTGGAGGGTGCCGCTTGACCCCTGTCTGCCCTCCTGCAGTGCTGCCCTGGGCCGTAACCCACTCCGCTTCATCCTGCACTCTGGGCGTGTGGCCCACCTGTGTCCCCACCCTGCTGAGCCACGCTGGGTGCTGAACGTGAAGCGTGCTGTGCTGAGCCTCCTGCAGGGCCCCCCGGGGGCCCACAGCCCCAACACCCTCGATGAGGTGAGGCCAGGAGATGGGAAAGGAGTGGGGGTGGGGGTGGCCGGAAGGCTGACCTGTCTCCCACCCTGTCCGCCCAGGTGGACATCCTGGGCCGATGTCCCACCACATACCAGCGCCATGGGGACTGGCTACACAAGACCAAGGACCTGGCACAGTGCTCCCTGCGCAGGGGACGCTCTTTGCTGCATTCTCAGGCCCTGCCTGGAGTGGCCGTGAGTGCTGGGCTGGGCCCCTGACTACTAGTCTCTTAGACCCTCCTCTTCCTCTTCCTCCACCCTCCTCCTCCTCCCTCCTCCTCCTCCTCCTTCCCCTCCTTCCCCTCCTTCCTGCCTCCTTTGTCCCTCCTTCCTCCCTCCTCCTCCTCCCTCTTCCTCCCTCCTCCTTCCTCCTCCTCCCTTTTCCTCCCTCTTCCTCCTCCCTCTTCCTCCCTCCTCTCTCCTTCTCTCCTCCTCCCTCCTCCTCTCCTCCTCCCTCCTCCTCTCCTCCTCCCTCTTCCTCTCCTTCTCCCTCTTCCTCTCCTCCTCCCTCTTCCTCTCCTCCTCAATCCCTCCTCCGCTCCTCCCTCCTCCTCTCCTCCCTCCTCAGCTCTTCCTGTCCTCTCTGCCAATTCCTTGTCTTCTTGGTCCTCCTTCCTTTACCTCCTCTCCTCCCTTCCCCTTCCCTCCCTTCTCCTCTTTCTTTCAAGAAATTTTATTTTATGTATGTATGTATATATGTATGTATGTATGTATGTATGTATCTATTTCCTTAGAGACAGAATCCCACTGTGTCACTCAGGCGGGAGTGTAGTGGTGTGATCATGGTTCAGTGCAGCCTTCAACTCCCAGCCTCAAGTGATCCTCCTGTCTCAGCCTCTCGAGTGTAGCTGGGACTACAGGCACAAGGCACCACTCCTGGTTAATTTTTTAATTTTAATTTTTAGTAGAGATGGTGTCTTGTTATGTTGCCCAGGCTGATCTTGAACTCCTGAGCTCAATTGATCCTCCTGCCTCAGCCTCCCAAGTAGGTGGGACTACACCTGGTGGGACTACACCACCATCCCTGGTTAATTTTTTATTTTATTTTATTTTTAGTAGAGATGATGTCTTGCTATGTTGCCCAGGCTGATCTTGAACTCCTGAGCTCAAGCATTCCTGCCACCTTGGCTTCCCCAAGTGCTGGAACTATGGGAATGAGCCACCGCACCCGCCCCTCTGTCCTTTTCCCCAAGCCCTCCTCTACTCCTCTGTCTCCAGCTCCCTGAAGAGGCAAGCGCTTTGTAAATAGCAAACATCTGCAGGAGGAGGAGAAGTGATCATTGTTCATGTTGACTTGTTATCAAAAGTCTTAGCATCTGAGAGGTGGAGGTGGGCCTCTGCTGATTTGAATGTTTTCATATATTTATCACTCCTCTCCTGGGGGTCACTGTCTGCTAGACTTTCTTGCTTCCCCTTGTCCTTGTCACCTCCCATCTGCCTTTGCCTTGGCTGCTGTTGCCACAATCCAGGCGAGCCAGGGGTGGGTGATGCTGGGATGCAGCCCTCAGCATCTCCTCCCCAGCCTTGCTGAGAGAAGGATGGGGCCTGTGGCTCTGATGGGGCCCTCATTCCTCCTCCCCTTGGTTCCAGCTGGGTCTTGTGGATGGCTAGATCCTGACCTCAGCTGTCTCTTCCCCTCTTGGTCTGCAGCCCGGACTGACTTCCCGCCTGACCTGCGTCCAGAACTTCCGGGCCGGCGTGCTACGGGAGGCCTCCTGCACAGAGCTGGACGCTGCAGGGCCACTGTCTGCAAAGGCGAGCACTGTGCAGATGCGGACCCTCTCCTCACTCAGCCTGCTGCACGAGATGCCCCAAGATCCAGCGGGCACAGGTGACCTTAGCCTTCCCTGGTGGCCACCCCCTGACCGTGGTGTGAGGGTGGTCTGGCCAGAGGGATCCAAGCAGGCCCAGGCTCCATCCCTCTGTCCCGGCCTGGACACCTCTGACCTATTTCTGAAAATGGTCATCATCAGGAGAGTTAGCCACTTCTAGAAGGTTCTTCAGGCTCTTTCTGCCGGTTCAGATCAAATGGTCCTGGCTTGGTTGAGCCCCTTTTCCCTGGGATGTCCTTGGTGAAGATGGAATCTTCTGTTTCTCGACCTTAAATTCAGCGACCCCTCAGTCTGCCCATTTTAGGGGCAAACTGACCCAGGTTTTCTGATTTTCCAGAAAGTTCCTGCTAACACATAGCATTACCTGGGACTTGGTGCCCTCCTACAATTTCGCACAGGATGAGACAAGCGAGGCCTGTGTCTCGGGGGAGGATTGCTTTTCCATGTTTGGAAACCAGTTATCTTCCTGAACGATGACATAAGAACGGTTATTCTCACTTCTGGGATTTTGGAAGGATTTACTGTGGGCCAGTAGCTGTGCTGAGCCCTTTATGTGTATTTAATTTAATTCTCATCAAAAGCTCATTAGGAAGGTACTGTTATTAGTTAAATTTAAATAAAAATTTTGGCTGGGTGCAGTGGCTCCCAGCACTTTGGGAGGCCGAGGTAGGCGGATAACTTGATTTCAGGAGTTTCGAGACCAGCCTGGCCAACATACAGAAACCCTGTCTCTACTAAAAATGCAAAAATTAGCTGGAAGTGGTGGTGGGCGCCTGTGATCCCAGCTACTCGTGAGACTGAGGCCAGAGAATCGCTTGAACCCAGGAGGTGGAGGTTGCAGTGAGCCAAGATCATGCCACTGCGCTCTAGACTGGGTCACAGAGTAAGACTCCATCTCAAGAAATAAATTATTTATTTATTTATTTTGAGACACAATCTCGTTCTGTTGCCCAGGCTAGACAGCAGTGGTCCGATCAGGGCTCAGTGTAGTCTCAGCCTCCCCAGGCTCAGGTGATCCTCCCACCTCAGTCCCCCAAGTAGCTGGGACTGCAGGCACATAGCACCATGCCTGACTAATTTTCATTTGTTTGTTTGTTTGTTTGTTTTTGTAGAGACTGGGTTTCATAAACCAGGCTGGTCTCGAACTCCCGGGCTGAAATTATCCTTCCACTCCAGCTTCCCAAAGTGCTGGGATTACAGGTGTGAGCCGTTGTGCCCCACCAATTAAATTTTTCAGATAAGTGACCTGCGGCTCAAAGAGGTCAAATGACTTGTCCAAGGTCACTCAGTCAGTGAGAGGCAGGGCTGGGACCTGGACTCCTGCCGTGTGTTCCACAGCCCTGGCTGGTAATTGTGTTTGCCTTGGAGGGCAGGCTCCCAGCACCCCCAGGGGAGAACCCTCTAGATGGGACCTTGGCATTTTCCTGGCTTCACTCTGCACCACGGGACGCCTTCTAGGATCCCAGCTTGGTCTGCCCTCCCCGTACATCAACCCTCAGCTGCAGAAACTAGCTGTGCCTGAGGGCATCCAGGCTTGCCAGGACCCAGTGGTGTCCCACTGAGTTGGATGAGATTTCTTTTTTTTTTTCCTCCTTTTTAACAGCTTTATTAAGACAGAATTCACATACCATACAATTCAGCATTTAAAGTGTACAGTTCACTGGTTTTAGTATATTCAGAGTTGTACATCCATCATCACCACAATCAACTTTATTATTATTTTATTTTATATTTTGAAATGGAGGCTTGCTTTGTCACCCAGGCTGGAGTGCAGTGGCGTGATCTCAGCTCACTGCAACCTCCTCTCCAGGTTCACGCAGTGCTCCCGCCTCAGCCTCCAAATAGCTGGGATTATAGGTGTCTACCACCATGCCCGGCTAATTTTTGTATTTTTAGTAGAGATGGAGTTTCCCCATGTCGGCCAAGCTGGTCTCAAACTCCTGACCTCAGGTGTCTGATCCGCCTGCTTCGGCCTTCCAAATTGCTGGGATTACAGGCGTAAGCCACTGTGCCAGGCCCCATTATTATTATTATTATTATTATAATTATTATTATTATTATTTTGAGATGTTGCCCAGGCTGGAATGCGGTAGTGTGATCTGAGCTCACTGCAACCTCCTCCTTCTGGGTTCAAGCGATTCTCCTGCTTCAGCCTCCTGAGTAGCTGGGATTACAGGCACCTGCCACCATGTGCAGCTAATTTTGTGTTTTTTAGTAGTGATAGGGTTTTACCACCAGGGTGGGATCGAACTCCTGACTTCAGGTGATCTGCCCACCTTGGCCTCCCAAAGTACTAGGATTACAGACGTGAGCCACCGTGCCGTCTTCAACTTAGTTATTTTTGTTTTTTTGTTTTTTTTAGACAGAGTCTCGCTCTGCCACCCAGGCTGGAGTGCAGTGGCCAGATGTCAGCTCACTGCAAGCTCTGCCTCCCGGGTTTACGCCATTGTCCTGCCTCAGCCTCCCGAGTAGCTGGGACTACAGGTGCCCGCCACCACGCCCAGCTAGTTTTTTGTATTTTTTTAGTAGAGACGGGGTTTCATCATGTTACCCAGGACGGTCTTGATCTCCTGACCTCGTGATCCACCCATCTCGGCCTCCCAAAGTGCTGGGATTACAGGCTTGAGCCACTGCGCCCGGCCAACTTAGTTTTTTAAAGAGGCAGTCTTGCTCTGTCACCCAGGCTGGAATGCAATGGTGCGTCGACCTCTCCAGCTCCAGGGATTCCCCCAGCCTCAGCCTCCCCAGTACAACTGTGCGCCACCATGCCTGGCTAATTTTTTAAACTTTTTGTGTAGAAAGAGGGTCTCGCTATGTTGCCCAGGCTGGTCTCAAACTCCTGGTTGCAAGTGATCTTCCTGCTGCAGCCTCCCACAGTACTGGGATTACAGGTGTGAACCACTGTGGTCCACCTTAATCAACTTGAGAACATTGTCACCACCCTAAAAACAAACCTGGTGCTCATGAGCCCTCATCTTCCCAGACCCTGGCAGCCACTCAACTACTTTCTTCCTCTGATTTTCCTGTTCTGGAATTTCATATAAATGTGGTCATAAAGTGTGCGCTTTTGTGTCTAACTTCTTCACTCAGCACAATGTTTAAGGTTCATCCATGTTGTGGCCTGAATTGGAATGTTTTCTTTTTCTTTGCTGAGTAATATTCCATTGTATGGAGGAGTTTTTTCATATTTTCACTGTCATTCCCAGGAGGCGTTTGGAGTCAGAACTCGATTCTAATTCTGACTCTATGTTGTGTGACTTGGGCTGATAGCGTCTCTCTGTGCCTCAGTTTCCTTAGCTGTAAATATATGGTTAGGTCACCCCTTACCCCATAGGTTATGGGGAAAGTTACAGAAAATGGTCAGCTGGGCACAGTGGCTCAAGCCTGTAATCCCAGCACCTTGGGAGGACAAAGGGAGCAGACTGCCTGACTCCAGGAGTTCGAGACCAGTCTGGCAACATGATGAAACCCCGTCACTGTGAAAAATACAAAAAATCAGGCAGGCATGGTGGTGTGAGTCTGTAATTCCAGCTGCTTGGGAGTCTGAAGTGGGAGGATCACCTGAGCCCAGAAGGTCGAGGCTGCAGTGAGCTGTGATCGCGTCACTGCACTCCAGCCTGGGTGACAGAGTGAGACCCCTTCTGGAAAAAAAAAAAAAAAAAAAAATCATCACTGCCTTTAGCTAAGCACCTGACACGTGGCGTCTATGAACGTTCACATCCTCCTGGCCCCATTCTTTAGGGCCTGATCCCAAAGGCACACTCGGGAATGAGCCTTTATCCCTCCTTGAAGTTCCGCACTGGGTTCAGATGGCCCTGACTTGGCCCTGTCCTTCTCCCTGGGTTGGAGTCATCTGGTTCCCAGCTGTCATGGGAGAATTCTCCTTAGGTTTGCAGATTCTTGGCAGGTCATCAGGAGTGTGTTTTCATTCATGCTTACCCCAAATGCCTGTCTGAGCACCTGTTGGTGCTAAGCACTGCTGGGGCTCTGGGGACAGGGTTGTGATCATGGTCGACTCCATTCCCGTCACACTGAGGCTGACACCCTCCTGGGAGGGGGGAACCACAGATGGGGGAAAAAACCCAGTCAGGGTGGCTTGAGACTGTGATCCGTGTCAGGAAAGAAGTTAAACAGCTGCATGACAGCTAGTGACTTAGACGGGGCGGCGGTGGGGTGGGGGTGGTGGGTAAGAGGGCCTCTGAGGAAGTAATGATTTTGCTGAAGGATAAGACAAGATCAGCTTTGGGAAGATGCAGGAAAGAGCATTCAGGGAGGAAACAGGAAGTGTTTCCCTGGGGCAGGAGCGACCTCTGTGTGTCCCAGGCACCTGGGGGGCTAAGGAGAGGTCTGAGGATTATATGGATGAATGTGTGCACCTGTGTGGAGCCAGATACACTGTGAGGGCGGGTGCCCAGGCCTGCAGGCGGCCAGGTGGTGGTGGACAGCATCTAGAAGGCGCACGCCTTTGCCAAGGAGCATTGAAGCTGAGGAAGGTGTGGATTGTGGATTCGAGGGTAGGTCTTTGGCTGAGGTGTGGGGGTCCAAGCGGGGCTTAGGAAAGGTTAACACCATGGCTGTGTGCAGAGCAGAGGGCAGTTTCTGCCGTCACCCATCGTTACTAGGAAGCAGTCACAGGACTGAATTCATGAGAGAGATGAAGATTTATTGTTTTGACAAGGTTATGTGTGACATGGTACAAAAGGACATGGTTAAAATGAGTCCCCCCTCTCCAGAGGCTGACACCATTCCTTGCTTCAAGTATACTCTTCCAGACTAATTCTGTGTACTTACAGATACATAGGCGACTGTGTCTATTTGGTTGGTCTGGTGTTTTGTTTTGTTTTGAGAGAGGGTCTCGCTCTTGTGGCCCAGGCTGGAGTGCAGTGGCGTGATCTCAGTTCACTACAACCTCCACCTCCCAGGTTCAAGCAATTATCCTGCCTCAGCCTTCCATGTGGCTGGGACTACAGGCACCTGCCACCACACCCAGTTAATTTTTTGTATTTTTAATAGACACAGGTTTCACCATGCTGGCCAGGCTGGTCTCGAACTCCTGACCTCGGGCGATCCATCGACTTTGGCCTCCCAAAGTGCTGGGATTACAGGCGTGAGCCTCTGTGCCTGTCTTAGAGCAGTCTATTTTTATTTTTGAACCATACACTGTTCTGCATCTTGCATTGGTCACTCAATGGCTTGGAGATCTTTCCAAAGCAGGGCGTGTCCTGCTGACCTGTTTCTGTTAAAGGATACTTAGTGCTGGCTGGGCGCAGTGGCTCATGCCTGCAATCTCAGCACTTTGGGAGGCCGAGGCGGGCGGATCACAAGGTCAGGAGATTGAGACCATCCTGGCTAACACAGTGAAACCCTGTCTCTGCTAAAAATATTAAAAAATTAGCCGGGCGTGGTGGCAGGCGCCTGTAATCCCAGCACTTTGGGAGGCCGAGGCAGGCAGATCACAAGGTCAGGAGATCGAGACCATCCTGGCTAACATGGTGAAACCCCGTCTCTACTAAAAATACAAAAAAATTAGCCGGGCGTGGTGGTGGGTGCCTGTATTCCCAGCTACTCCGGAGGCTGAGGCAGGAGAATGGCGTGAACCCGGGAGGCGGAGCTTGCAGTGAGCCGAGATAGTGCTCCTGCACTCCAGCCTGGGCGACAGCGCAAGACTCCGTCTCAAAAAAAAAAAAAGATACTCAGTGTTCCCTGGTGTGAGTGGTCCACAGTTAGTTTGCCCAGCTCCCGCTGGTGGGTACATAGGTGCTTCCTATCTTAGGCTGTTTGCAAGGATGGTGCCATGATTTCCCTCATAGACACCCATCTTACCTGTTGCCTGAAACATGCTGAAGGAAGCATTGGTGGGGATGGGGGCAACTCCTAGAGGGCTTTCTAGCTCACTCTGGCCTTTCCCCATATGGTCATCCCATCCATCTCTTCCCATCTCAGATCCAGATGCTGGAGATGATAAAGACATGACCCCAAGCAGCCTGCTGTATGAGTGGGAGGAGACACCATCCCAGGCCATGGTGGCCACTGCAGCCACGTTAGTGAGGAGACTGTGCCTGGCTCAGACCACTAGCATGGAGGTAAGTGGCTTCTCCAGCCCCAGGCCAGAGTCTTTCTTGGCCTTGAGTCCCTAGGACACCTTCCTCTTCCTGCCCATATCATGGCCCATCCTCTCATATTTAATGTCAAGGCTGTCATGTATGGGTGGGTAGGTTGTGCACTGCACAACTGTACTTCATTGCAAAAGCAAGGAAATCTAGATGTTGTATGCCAAGCCGGTGCCCCAGTCCAGGTTGGATGTGGGCAGAGGGGAAGCCTTTTCTCCTCTGTCTGTCTCGGAGCATACAACAGTCCTCTTGACTCGCAGTGTAACCTCCCAGACCTAGCCACATGTGAGCCTCAGCATTGAGGACTTCCCACAGCAAAGTTAGAAACACATGGCCCAGGCCTCCTTCAAAACTCCTGGCTGTTTCAAGTCAAGAGGCAGATGTGGCTTTGAGACTTATGGCCCGTTCCTTCCTTGGTGATCATCAAGAATCTGAGACCCTGAGGCTGAGCTGTGATGATGAGATTCTCCTCCCCGACTGTCTTTTTCTGAGAGAGGGCCCTGAACCCACATGTAAGATGCAAAGCATGAGAGAGATGGTTTAGCATGGTACTGTCCCTGGGGGAGGAAAGTGATGTGTCATTGGATTGAAGACTCGCCCAGATAATCTAGGATGATCATATCTCAAGATCCTTAACTTAATTACATCTGCAAAGATCCTTTTTCCAAATAAGGGAAATTTACAGGTTGTAGGACTTAGGACATAGACATATAATTTTGGGGGCATCCATTCAGTGTTCTACAATGTTTTTTTTTTTTTTTTTTTTTTTGAGACAGAGTCTTGTTTTGTCCCCCAGGCTGGAGTGCAGTGGTGCAGTATTGGCTCACTGCAAGCTCTGCCTCCCAGGTTCACACCATTTTCCTCTTCCTGAGTAGCTGGGACTACAGGCACCTGCCGCCACACCTGGCTAACTTTTTTTTTTTTTGTATTTTTAGTAGAGACGGGGTTTCATCGTGTTAGCCAGGATGGTCTGGATCTCCTGACCTCGTGATCCGCCCACCTCGGCCTCCCAAAGTGCTGGGATTACAGGCATGAGCCACTGTGCCCAGCCTTTTTTTTTAGACAGCGTCTCACTCTGTTGCCCAGGCTGGAGTATAGTGGCGCAATCATGGCTCACTGCAGCCTTGACCTCCCAGGCTAAAGCGATCCTCTCACCTCAGCCTCCAAAGTAGTTGGGACTGCAGGTGCATGCCACCACACCTGGCTAATTCTTCTGTTTTTTGTAGAGACAGGGTTTTGCCATGTTGCCCAGGCTTGTCTTGAACTTCTGGACAAAAATAATCCTCCTACCTCAGCTTGCCAAGGTGTTGGGATTACAGGCGTGAGCCACTGCACTCTGCCAAGTCTTTATAGTTTAGTTGAGCACTTAGTGTATGCTCAGACAATAAGCTCCAGGGCCTCACTTGTGTTACCTAATTTAATCTCAGTGATATTCATATCATTGTGCCCATTTTGCAGCTGAGCAAACTGAAGCTTGAAGAGTTTAGGAAATGTGCTTAAAGCCACACTGCTAGTAACTGATAGAGCTGGGCTGTTAACCCAGGCAGCCTGGCCCAAAGCAGGGTTTCTCACCCTGGGTGCTGTGGACACTGAGGGCTGGGTCATTCTTTGTCGGGGATGTCGGGGAGGCTGTCACGTGCAATGTGGGATGTTTAGCAGCATCTCTGGCCTCTCCTCACTAGATGTTATCATCATCCCCACCTGTAGTCCGTGGCAGCCAGATGGCCCTGGGGAGCACAGTTGTCACCAGTAGGGGACCGCTGCTCTGTGACCTGTGCTGTAACCGTTGCACTGCTGAACCTCATGGCTTGATGGGAAGACAGGACTGCGTTCTTTGGCCTTAAAAGCACGCCTGACCACCTAACTGGACATTTCCCCTGGCAGGGGTGGCTCAGGGCAAGGGCTGCAGGCCTGGGTCTCCACTTTTGGATGCTGGTGGAGCTAGCCCCAGAGGGCACTGTGTGGCTGTCTTTTACTTACAGACTGAAAGAGAAGTTATTGCCACCAGGGAGGTCCCCTGGGCTGAGGGGTAAAAAGCTGAGGACCCTGTTGCTGGAAATGGCTTTGCAGGGCCACATCGGTGCACACCAAGCAGCTCCTGGGCCCCTGGGAGGGCTGAGGGCCTGCCTGGGTTGCCAGGGGGACAGACCTCATGAGCTTTGGCTTGAAATGCCTCTGCCCCTCCCCATTGATGGTGGGTGGGAGACAAGGTTTGTTTTTCAGTCCGGAAACAAAACCAGGACTCAGCGCTCAATAGAAGCAAACCCCCGAGTCGGGCCCTCTGTGGAGAGGCCCCGGAGTTTCGATGTGGGGGGCAGAGGGTGGGATGGCCAAGGGCATCCCTAAGGAACAAAGGAGGAAGAAGCAAGAGTGCATTGGGGGTGGGAGGGGCAGACAGAGGGAGCCAGCGGGGCCAACTCCAGGCTGCCAGGAAAGATGCCTGGGAGAGGGCATGGCTAATCACCAATCTTGGGTGTTCTGAGAACAAGGAGCTGGAGTTACAGGTGTTTATTAAGGGCTGACTGTGTGCAGTCATGAAACGGCATGGGCAGTGGCAGAACGGGACTGGCTCACAAGAGTGGGTGAGTAGATTTCCAGGTGTCCCGCAGACTGGTTGTTAAACACTGCTGTTTTAAACATTAAGTTGTGGCCAGGCACAGTGGCTCGTGCCTGTAATCCCAGCACTTTGGGAAGCTGAGGCAGGCAGATCACCTGAGGTCAGGAGTTCAAGACCAGCCTGGTCAACATGGTGAAACCCCGTCTCTACTCAAAATAGAAAAATTAGTCAGAAGCCTGTAATCCCAGCTACTTGAAAGGCTGAGACAGAAGAATCACTTGAACCCAGGAGGCAGAGGTTGCAGTGAGCAGAGATCCCTCCACTGCACTTCAGCCTGGGCGACAAGAGCAAGACTCCACCTCAAATAAATAAATAAAATAAAATAAAATAAAACAAAATAAATAGTTGTATTAACATAGGTGATTAATGGGTACAAATACAGACTTCAATAGAAATCAGACTAATACTCGATAGATTCCTATGATGACTATAATTAACAATGCTACATTTAAAAATAGCTAGAAGAGAATAATTTGAACGTTTCTAATGTAAAGAAAAGATAAATAGTTATGGTGATGGGTATCGCAATTATCCTGATTTGATTCGATGAATGTATCAAATTATTTCATGGGTACCCTGAAAATATGTGCATCTAATGTGTATCAACAAGTAAATAGGGTGGGCACGGTGGCTCACACCTGTAATCCCAGCACTTTGGGAGGCTGAGATGGATGATCACTTGAGCCCAGGGGTTTGAGACCAGCTTGGGCAACATAGGAAGAGCCCATCTCTACAAAAAACAATCCAAGCATGGTGGTACATGCCTGTGGTCCTGGCTACTTGGGAAGCTGAGGCAGGAGGTTGCCTTGAGCCTGGGAGGTTGAGGCTACAGTGAGCTGTGATCACACCACTGCACTCCAGCCTGGGTAACAGAGTGAGACTCTTCTCCAAAAAAAAAAAAAGAAAAATTTAAAAATCAAATAAAAATAATTATATTAGAAACAAAGGTATTAAGTACTCCAAACCACGACTACCTGGTTATTTTACTACATTTTACTATTGTCTTTCCATTAGAGGTTAGTCATGTTTGTTGTAACTGTATGGTGGAAATATGATATGATGTGCTAAGGTGCATTTCTTCCCAGGTCTGTCCTTAGCAATTGCATGTTGGTTGCCTGAAATTGACCATGGTGGGTGTATTTACACCATGGGAATTGGCAAACGCTACAAATCAGGACTTTTTTTTTTTTTTTTAAAGCCATTGCATATAGGATGCTGGTTAAGAATGTGGGTTTAGGAGCTGGTGCCCTGGGTTCAGGTCTCTGCTCTGCTACTGAGTAGCATGCGGCCGGCAGCACCTGACTCAAACACTTCTTGAATGTCACTTTCCTTCTCTGTCAGCTTAGACCAGTGCCTGGAACGTAGTAAAGGCTCCTTGCTAAGTAACTAGTGGCGTAGTTATTATTACAATTTTTTTTTTTTCTGAGACGGTATTGCTCTGTCACCTAGGCTGGAGTGCAGTGGTGCGATCTTGGCTCACTGTAACCGCTGCCTCCCGAGTTAAAGTGATTCTCCTGTCTCAGCCTCTTGAATAGCTGGAATTACAGTCTCGCGCCACCATGCCCAGTTAGGTTTTGTATTTTTGGTAGAGATGAGGTTTCACCATGTTGGCCGGGCTGGTCTCGAACTCCTGACCGCAAATGATCCGCCTGCCTCGACCTCCCAAAGTGCTAGGATTACAGGTGTAAGCCACTGCACCCAGCCTTATTGCTATTATCATGTGTTATTGGTGGTGATGGGGGTGGCAGGTTTCTTATTGAACTACATGTCTGTTTTTTTTTTTTTTTTTTTGAGACGGTATCTCGCTCTGTTGCTCAGGCTGGAGAGTGCAGTGGCGTGATCTCGGGTCACTGCAACTACAAACTCCATCTCCTGGTTCAAGTGATTCTCTTGCCTCAGCCTCCTGAATAGCTGGGATTAACAGGCATGCAACACCATGCCTGGCTAATTTTTGCATTTTTAGTAGAGACAGGGTTTCACCAGGTTGGCCATGCTGGTCTCAAACTCCTGACTTCCAGTGATCCACCCTGCTCGGCCTCGCAAAGTGCTGTGATTATAGGCGTGAACTACCGCCAGGCCCCAGACTTGATTTCTAGGCAGGAGCCTTGGACCCTTTGTCTCCATCCATAGCCTGCCTAGATCTGCCCTCTTTTCTCCTTTTGAGTTTCTTCTTCTCCCAGTGAAGGGAAACCAGGATGAGCCACTAATGATCCCTCCTGTTGTGGCTGGATCTGAAAGGCCCATTTTCAGGGTAACACTTGTGGCCAGAGGCTTGCCTAGAGCAGGAGGAGTGGTCCCGGGCAGGCACCATCTCCAGGTGCTCCTCTGCACACGTGTTCCCAACCCAGGGTGCCAAGGGCAGTCGGGGAAAGGCAGCCACCAGCCAGATGGAAATGTGGCCGAGCCCATTAGGAAGGAAGGAAGCAGGACTGGAACTGAAATTTTTTTGGATAGCAGACCCAAACTGGGCAATAGAGTCTTTTAGGCTACCAGTGGTCAGGGCCAGCTGCGATGGTGGCAGTTAGTCTGCAGCAGGTGCTGGCTCGTGGGTCCCGCCGGAGGAAGGAAAGACAGAGCTGAGGGTTGCCACTGGCTCTGCCCACAGAAGGCACATTCTGGGAAGGCTGCCTGGACTCTGGCAGGCAGACACGTTGGCAGGTGGGCCGAGTGACGAGTTAGGGTCTGTGTTGCAGGCTGTGTCTTGCTGAGATCGAGCTGTGTGTGCAGGGATTCCGTCACAGCCACACACAGCAGGGAGGTCCAGGGTCAGGGAAGCAGGTCCCAGTCTCGGAGGAACCCTGGGTGGGTGGGGGCTTCAGACCTGGCCCTGGTCAAGCCTGCGGGAAGCATGGGGGCTTTCCTGCAGGAAGCCAGGACCTGGCTTGGCTTGGCTTCTACCTTGTTGCTCTTTCTGTGGCTTTGGGTTCAGGCCATGCAGTCAGCCTGAGACTACAGGGGTACCAGAAGGGAAGGTTTCCCAAACTAAATGTGTCCTAAACCCAGGGGCTGTTCTCTGAGTGCAATCCTTTATTTCTTGAGCTTTGGGCCCTCTGCATCCCCTATAATGCCCTTTATTAGTCATCACTGTTAATAATTGTATAAAACAATTACATTTTTTAAAATTAGAAATAGTGGAAAAGGGTGGGAACGATGGCTCACGCCTGGAATCCTGGCACTTGGGGAGGCCAAGGTGGGTGGATCACTTGAGCCCAGGAGTTTGAGACCAGCCTGGGCAACAAGGTGCAACCTCATCTCTATAAAAAATACAAAAAAATTAGCTGAGCATGGTGATGCGTGCCTGTATTCCCAGCTGCACGGGAGGCTGAGGTGGGAGGATCGCTTGAGCCCAGGAGGTTGAGGCTGCAGTAAGAAGTGATTGTGCTGCTGCAGTCCATCCTGGGAGACAGAGGGAGACCCTGTCTCTTAGAAAAAAAAATAGTCCAGGCGTGGTGGCTCATGCCTGTAATCCCAGCCCTTTGGGGGACTGAGGTGGGCAGATCATGAGGTCAGGAGATCAAGACCATCCTGGCTAACATGGGGAAACCTTGTCTCTACTAAAAATACAAAAAATTAGCCAGACATGGTCACAGGTGCCTGTAATCCTAGCTACTCAGGAGGCTGAGGCAGGAGAATCACCTGAACCCAGGAGATGGAGGTTGCATTGAGCCGAGATCGTGTCACTGTACCCTAGGCTGGGCAACAGAGTGAGACTGTCTCAAAAAAATATATATATATATTATATAGGAAAAGATTGCTACCTCAGTAAATATTTGAAATATGCTAAGACTCATTAGAATAATTATATTACAATCATAGTGAACATTTATTGGGCTTTTATTAGATGCCACAGATTCAGATACTATGCCTGTTCTTTCACTGCCATATCCTGAGTGCAATGCAAGGCACATAGTAGGTGCTCAATAAATACCTGTTAAATTAAAGAAAAATGAGCCAACCTGTGTGCTTGTAGGGGCTGGGGGTGTAGTGAGGGAGAAGCCAGACCTGGAGCTTCATCTCACTGGGTCTCAGGACACCTTGGGAGAAGGTAGCAGGTCCTTCCTACTTTCCTCACAGTTGTGCTTGCAGGCAGGGGACGGGTGAGGTGAACTTCGGGGATCCCCTACACCGCTGGGTGTCTCATGCTGCCCCCTCTGAATCTCAGGCCATGGACTTGTTCCTGACACTGGTGTCCCAGCTCCAGGGCCTTTCCGGGGCTGAGCTGATGGAACTCTGGCGACATTCTTCCTTCAAATGCCGAGACAACGGGTAAGGCCCCTCTCCGGGTGGGGGATGGACCAGGAGCTGGCTGGGGGCATCCCTGGGTTGTGGGGAGTATTGGTGCTGTCCCGGGTTCCCAGTGAGGGATGGATGCTGATGCCTCATCCCGTCCCCACGACACTGACTTGTCCTCGGTCCGAAAACGTGCACCAAGAAGGAGATTAAGTGGGGAGCCTGGAGGTTCCCACGGGGCCCAAGCTTGATCCTGCGTGAGACCAGAAGCTGAAGGGCCTGGCGGATAAAGACAGCCATTGTTCCCTTCCCCAGACGGGGACCCTCTTGCTGGAATTAGCATTCCAATGCGCCCAGGGTACCCTCCTGCGGGGGTGGAGAGTCAGGGCTGGGAGGTGCTGGGCAGGGCGGGGATTCCACCACCCAGACCTTGGTGATTTGGAGCCAGTAAGGGGGGTAAAGAGACTCCTAATCTCGGAGGGGAATCTCTGAGGCACTGACTCGGTCAGCTCAGGGCTATGCTCAGGAGTTTGAGATCAGCCTGGGCACCAAAGCAACGCTCCCATCTCCACAACAAATTTGAAAGTTAGCTCGAGGTGGTGGTGAACACCTGTGGTCCCAGCTACTTGGCAGGCCGAGTGGGAGGATCACCTGAGCCCAGGAGGTAGAGGCTGCAGTGAGGTGCGATCGCACCCCTGCACTGCAGCCTGGGTGACAAGAGTGAGACGCTGTCTCAGAAAAAAGGAAAAAATAAATGTCCTGATGTTGTGCTGAGTATCTGAGGTTTAAACGAGAGACCATTTGCTGATTGTTGGTTCCTGTTCCGCTAGGGATTTTTACTCCTACTCGGTGACATTTGCTTGGGTGGATTTCAGCAGAGCACTGGGTGTGGACTTGTGTTTTCCCAAACCACTGTGTTTTTTGGGTGGGTAGAGCTGCCAGGGTCTGGGCTGGGTGCTGCTGTGCTAAGAGCACAGGCGTCAGCCAGGCTCAAGGGATCCCAGACCCGGGTCAGCCCCTCCCAAGGTGTGAGGGTGGGAATGTCTGCACCTTACCTCTCTAAGCCTCAGTTTACCCCCGGGTGACTTCGGTGAGATGAGGCTTGCAGGCACTCAGCACGTGTGGGTCACCTTGATGATCTCAGGCAGCCACTGTTGGATGCCCTGCCTTCCTGTGGGACAGAGCACTGTGTGGGCCTCATGAAGGAACTCATCGCATCCGGGGAGGTGGAGGCAGACGAGGCGGAGGCGTGGCTGTCATCACTGGCCTTCCTCTCACAGCCCACAGATGCTATGGTTCACATGCTGCTGGTGAGTCCCTGCACCCCACCCAGAGCCCGGGTGTCCTCCCTCCCTGGTTGGCTGCTGGTTAGATGCGGGGGAGGTGATTGGTTCTTTTGTGCCAGCCCCTTGTAGGATCAGTGGAGGGGGCCAGACCGCCCAACCTCCTGGGCTACTGTGGCAGGTTCAAGGGAGCCTTTGGTATCAGAGAGTTCCGGGTTCAAGTGTCAGCATTGTGCCTCCCACCTGTGTGATCCCAGGCAAGTGACTTAACTTTTCTGAGCCTGTTTTCTGATTATTATTATTATTACTTGAGACGGAGTCTTGCTGTGTCACCCACACTGGAGAGCAGTGGTGCAATCTCAGCTCACTGCAACCTCCACCTCCCGGGTTCAAGCGATTCTTCTGCCTCAGTCTCCCACGTAGCTGGGACTACAGGCGCCCACCTCCACACCCTGCTAAGTTTCGTATCTTTTTTTTTTTTTTTTTTTTTACAGTAGAGACGGGGTTTCACCTTGTTGGCCAGGCTGGTCTGGAACTCCTGACCTCAAGTGATCCACCCGCCTCAGCCTCCCGCAGTGCTGGGATTATAGGTGTGAGCCATCATGCCTGGCTGTTTTCTGATCTCTAAAAGGAGAATTGAATTGGTACCTCTATCCTGGGCTCATAGTGAGGAATGAATTGCTGCGTGTGAAGTGGTTCTCCTGGTGTCTGGCACAAACTCTGAGCGCTTGAAATCAGAGCTGCTATTATTTTTATAAACACACATATTTAATGAGTCTGGAAATTAGGAAATCTGCGTGAGATAAGGTCAATAATTTCTGCCAATAGGGAAGGTCTCATTTAACCCTTGAGTTGTCTCTATGAAGTAAGTGCTCTTATCATCCCCAATTTGCAGGTGAGAAAACTGAGGCCCAAAGAGGTAGGGCAGCTTACTGTACCTGCCTCACGTGCGATGTTCCACCTGCAGGCCAGAGTTCATGCCTCTCTGGGTCGTGTTTTCTTGTTCTGTCCTCGAGTTAGGAGGCCCTGCATGATCTCTGGCAGGTTCTGGGGATGCGCTGGCTTTGTGAAGCCTGGGGAGAGGGAGGGGGAAGGAGGCGGAGTGGGGAGTGAGGGGCAAGCAGGGAGAGAGTATTTCAATGAACTTTTTACTTGAGAATAATTTTTTTTATTTATTTATTTATTTATTTATTTATTTATTTATTTATTTATTTATTTATTTATTTATTTATTTATTTTTGAGACTGAGTCTCCCTCTGTTGCCCAGGTTAGAGTGTAGTGGCACAATCTTGGCTCACTGCAGCCTCCGCCCCCGCCGGGTTCAAGCGATTCTCCCTGCCTCAGCTTCCCCAGTAGCAGGGATTACAGGCACCTGCCACCAAGCCTGGATAATTTTTGCATTTTTAGTAGAGAAAGAGTTTTGCCATGTTGACCAGGCTGGTCTTGAACTCCTGACCTCAGGTGATCCACCTGCCTTGGCCTTCCAAAGTGCTGGGATTAGAGGCATGAGTCTCTGTGCCTGGTCCAGAATAATTTTAGATTTACCAAAAAAAAGATTGCAAGGTTAACAGAGGGTGTTTCTGTCTAGCCCTCACCAGGGTTTCCCAACCGTGAATGTCCTGTGCCACCAGGAAGCACTGGCCCTGACCGAGCGGCTGAGTGGGTCTGTTCCCACCAAGGAAACTCCAGACTGCTGTGATTCCCCACTTTTTCCATGAATGTGCTCTGTCTGTTCTGGAATCTCCTCCAGCGCACCCCGTTGCTGTCAGTGGGTGTGAGGTTTAATCACGTTGTAAGCTCTCCGATGATTACGTGTCTGTTTTCGTGTGTACAAGCTGGGCAATTTTTTTTTTCTTTTTTTTTTTTTTTTTTGAGACGGAGTCTCTCTCTGTCACCCAGGCTGGAGTGCAGTGGCCCATTCATGGCTCATTGCAGCCTCAACCTCCCGGGCTCAAGTGATCCTCCCACCTCCGCTTCCTGAGTAGCTGGGACATGCACCACCACACCTGGCTAATTTCTGTAATTCTTGTATAGATGAGGTCTGGCCACATTGTTGAGGCTGGTCTCAAACTTCTGAGCTCAGGTGATCTGCCTACCACAGACTCCCAAAGTGCTGAGATGACAGGCATGAGCCACCGTGCCCAGTCCATGAATTTTTACAACTCTGTTTGTTCACCTGTGTCACCACCCCTAGAACAAGAGAGAGGACGTTTCTGACTCCAGAAGGCTCCCTAGTGCCCCTCCCAGTTGGTGATGTCCAAAGGTCACCACAGTTCTGACGCTTCTGCTCTTGAGATTCACATGGGCCTTGGAGGCCGAATTCTTTTCACCCACGTCCTCTGTGGGATTGGTCCGTGCCGCTGTGTGTGCGAGAACTTTGTTCTTTCCCAAGCTGAGCCATACTCAGTTGCCTCCTTGTAGTTTCCTCTCTTAATGGTGCCTTTATTTTATTTTATTTTATTTTATTATTTTTCGAGACAGAGCCTCTGTTGTCCAGGCTGAAGTGCAGTGGCGCGATCTCAGCTCACTTCAACCTCCGCCTCCCGGGTTCAAGTGATTCTCATGCCTCAGCCTCGTGAGTAGCTGGGATTGTGATGTACACCACCACATCCTGCTAAGTTTTTTTGTATTTTTAGTAGAAACGGGGTTTCACCATGTTGGCCAGGCTGGTCTCGAACTCCTGAGCTCATGGGATTTGCCTGCCTCGGCCTCCCAAAGTGCTGGGATTACAGGCATGAGCCACTGCGCCCGGTCTTCTTCATGTGTCTTTCAATGAACAGAAGTTCTTCATGTTGGTGAAGTGCGGCTTCTTGACGCTTTCGAGCTGGTGTTTGATCTCCCTCAGGTCCCGACGCTTCCTGTCTTGTCTTCTCCCAGCTCTGTTTTCTTACCTTTTCAGGGAGGGTTGGCTTGAGCATGATGACTGAGCTTTAGAATCATGTTGGAAAAGTGAAATCAGCTCAATAAGGGTCACAGGTTTGAGGATAATTTTATTTTTCCATCTTTAAAAATGAAAAAGAGTGAATATTTTAAACAGACTTTTAACTGAAGTGTAAGTAAGCCTTCATAAGTTAGAGATTTTTGCGTTGTTTTTTTTTCTCCTCCCGCTTTCTTTTTTTTCTTTTTTAAAATTTATTTTTCTTTAAAAATTACCTGTTCTTCTCTTTGTGATGTGGTATTTTTCTTTCAAAATTACTGGTTCTTCTCTTTGTGATGTGGTTTCTGTTTTTTGTGAAAACAGGGAAGGCTGGCCATTCTGGGCGCATCCCCAGGGCAGCCATACACAGAACCAACTGGGTCATTACTGTCTGGACTGCTCAGCACCCAGGCCTCATGCTGGCCCAGCTCTCCTGGCGGGGCCACCGGAAGCGGCTCACAGATCTGGGCTCTCTGCCAGCCAAGTGGCACCAGCCTGCCCCACAGCCCTGCAGGGCGTGACCAGGCTTCTGGCTCCAGCTTTGGTCTGGGACAGGCCCGAGCCTGCCCTTTCTGTGCCCCCACCACTTTTCTTGGGCACAGTAGGCAGAGGCGGGAACCTCCAGCAGGCAGCCCCTCCCACGTGCCCGAGAGCTTCTTAGTCTTTTTATAACCCCTGCTCTCCCAGCCCAGCCCGCTTGCCCTGCTCTGTATTAAGAAAACAGACAGCTTTGTTTTCCTTGCCCAAATATAGGGAAACATTAAATGTGCTTTTTCCAGGCTCCACACACCCCTGTCCTTTCACACAAAAAAACATGCAGTGAGATGCACACGCCAAGACCCACACACATGCATCCTGAGCACACGTGTGTGTATACAGGACACGCCCCACACACACTGAAGCATGCCCCCATTGCACTGGGACTTGCACACGCACACTGGATCATGTGTACATGCACGGACCCGCACGTACACTGACACAGGCTCACAGCAAGGCACAGGGACATACAAACACACAGGGATATGCACACACATGCTGGATCATGTATACACACACAGACCCCCACACACATTGATGCAGGCTCACACCGAGGCAGGCTTTCCAAGGACACCCACATGGGGAAATGCAGGGACACACACCCACAACATAGACCTGTCAACACACACACACATACACATATATATATTGAGGCATACATGCCAAGACTCATATACCTGGAGATGCAGATATATACCCCAGCGTGTGCACATGTGAACACATGGCAGGACATGCACATACAGCAGGACACTTACGCAGTGGGACGTGTGGAGACAGCCACCCACACCTGGACACATGCACGGGCACACCAAGATACACTCGGCTGTGCATGGGCACACAAGGGACACACAGTGCACACACACGTACCTGGATACATGGGCACATGCACACACCCACTGGGACACACGAGGTGCCCACATGGGGACACGTGTGCACAGGCATCCACCAGGAAATACATACATACTAGGGTACTCGAGTGAGCTGACATACCTGCAGACTCACATGGGAACATACACACCCACAAGCACTGGGATTCCACAGCACACACCAATATGCACACACACAGATGCTCATGTTCACACCTTCACACAGTGTGCTCACACCCTAGCATAACACAAACCTGGTGAAGATTCACGAATCCAAGGAAAGAACAGAGTTGGGCAGGCCAGGCATGGTGGCTCACGCTTGTAATTCTAGCACTTTGGGAGGCGGGCAGATCACCTGAGGTTAGGAGTTCGAGACCAGCCTGGCCAAAATGGTGAAACCCCATCTCTACTAAAAATACAAAAATTAACCGGGCATGGTGGCGCACGTCTGTAATCCCAGCTACTCAGGAAGCTGAGGCAGGAGAATCGCTTGATCCCAGGAGGCAGAGGTTGCAGTGAGCTGAGATTGTGTCGCTGCACTCCAGCCTGGGTGACAGGAGCGAGACACCATCTCGGGGTGGGAAGGGACAGCGCTGGGCAGAGATTTTATTTCCTCACACCTGCCAAGCGGTCCCTGTTCTAGAGTCGTGTGGGTCTAGCACAGAGGCCCGCCAGGGCTGGATTTTAGGGTGAGCCCAGAATTTGCATTTTGAGAAGCAGTGAGTGTTGGGATCATGCCTGGCCTGGGATCCAGACCCTCCTGGGTTAAATCTCAATTCTGCTTTTTACAGCTGGGCTACCTGAGGTACGTTCCTTACCCTTTCTGTGTCTCAGTTTCCTCGTCTGCAAAATGAAAATAAGAAAGGCAACGTGTGTGACATGTTATCAGCAGTCTGGCTTATAGTGAACACAATTTGTTTACTAAGTTTTATTGGCCTAGAGCGTGGCTCATGCCTGTAATCCCAGCACCAAGGCAGGCAGATCACTTGAGGTCAGGAGTTCACAACCAGCCTGGTCAACGTGGTGAAACCCGGCTTTACTAAAAATACAAAAATTAGCCGAGCGTGATGGCACGTGTCTGTAATCTCAGCTACGTGGGAGGCTGAGGCAGGGGAGTCGAGTGGACCCAAGAGGCGGAGGTTGCAGTGAGCCTAGATGGCACCACTGCACTCCAGCCTGGATGACAGAGCAAGACTCCGTCTTAAAAAAAAAAAAAAAAAAAAAAAAGATTTGTTGGTCTGATTTCTCTGAGGTGCCTGGGGCTGGGAGCACCTCTGTCCTGAACCCCCTCCTGTTTGCCTTCCTTTTGCTGAAGCCTTCAGTGCCCTGGAGTGAGGGTAGCTGGGCGTCTGAGTGGTGGGTCACATGGGGTGCGTTTTTTCTTTTTCTTTTCTTTGAGACAGAATCTCGCTCTGCCACCCAGGCTGGAGTTCAGTGGTGCAATCTCAGCTCACTGCAGCCTCTGCCTCCCGGGTTCAAGGGATTCTTGTGCCGTAGCCTCACAAGTAGCTGGGATTACAGGCGTGCATCACCACGCCTGGCTAATTTTTGTATTTTTAGTAGAGAAAGGGTTTTGCCATGGTGGCCAGGCTGGTCTCGAACTCCTGACCTCAGGTGATCCACCCGCCTTGGCCTCCAAAGTGCTGGGATTACAGGCATGAGCTACCGTGCCCAGCCTCTGGGGTGCTTTTCCCTGAACAGAGCAATTTGTTTAGACTCTGGGGGACTCGGCTCCGTATTACAGAATGCCCCAGGTGAGTTGGTGTGTGGCCAGGGTGAGGCCTGTGAAGAGCATTTACCCACCTTCTCTGGGTGGGGGCCCATTTCTGTCCCCAGCCACTGCTCCAGACCCCGCGGGCCAGCCCTGGCGCCTTCCTGGGCATCTCAGCCCTGGTGCACAACCTCTGTGCTTCTCTGGATGTGCCCTGCGGACAGTTGCCTGGAGTCCGCTCTCTAGTGAGGATCCTGGGAGATGCCTTGGGTGAGAACTGTACCATCCAGGAGCCTTCGGATGATGACAAGGTGAGGACATCCAGTGTCCTGAGTACCGGCTTCAGTGCCCCCAGTGTGGCCCAAGCGAAGCAGCAAGCTCCAGGTGGAGAGGGTGGGGATGCGTTCCCCGACTTTCCCTGCTTCTGCCCTTCCTCCTATCCCCCATCCCCCCTTCCCGCCTTCACCCCATCTCCCTACCCTCCTGCCTGCCCCTCCACGCCACTGCCCCTCCCTATGCCACTGCCCCTCCCCACACCACTCCCCTCATGGTCCTCCCTCCATCTCGATTTAGCTCCGGCTTGTGCTGAAGGCGATCGGCAACGCAGGCTTGGCAGCTATGGCTCTCACCCCCACACTGAGTGCCTGTGCATCTCTGAGAAGCAGCGCCCCCGAGATCCGGCTGGGGGCCATCCAGGCCTTCCGGAGGGTCCTCTGCTCTGCAGACGTGAGCCCTTGTGTGCTGTTTCACTGGGTTGGGGTTGGGTGGTGGTAGTTCTCGAACCACAGTTTGCTAAGTCACTTCTTCCATTGTTCATTCATTTATCATGTATTTAATGAGCACCTACTGTGGGCTGGGTACTAGTGTGAATAGGTATCTAGGTCTAAGCCTGTGTGTAGTGTGGGAAGCAGATTATTTATCAAACACACAAACAACCATATGATTACCAGTGCCATCTGTGCCCCACTGTAGTACAGGGTTTGTCAGACTATGGGCCATGGGCTACTTCCTGGCCCTTTGTCTGTTTTTGTCAATAAAGTTTTATTGGAACACAGCCATACCCACCCATTTATGTGATGTCTATGGCTGCTTTCCTGCTCCACCTGCAGAGTCAGCTCATTGCAAGAGACTGCATGGCCTGCAGAGTCTAAAAGAGTTCTCTGTCCCTTTACAGAAAAAGTTTGCTTATCCTTGGGCCAGTACCTCCCTTCTTACTCAAAGTCGTAGTCCCTTCATTGACCTCCCAGGCCCTGAGGGATCTGACCTCTGGACCTCACCTGCTCTTTTCACCTCCCATCCCTCCTCCGCAGCACATTGCTCTTTCTGTTCTTCCTTAAACACTTGTGACCCTCTCTTGCCCCAGGCCCTTTGCACATGCTGTCCCCTTTCCTGGTACACTTTTCCCCCAGATGTCTCCAGGCCTTTCTTTTTCACCTCCCGTAGGTCTTAGCTTAAAAGGCACTTTCACCCTGTTTCCTCATTTCCCCATTTCATTTTTCCGTCTTTAGGGTTTATTACCATCTAACTTTCTTTCTTTTTTTTTTTTTTTTTGAGATGGAGTCTCACTCTGTCGCCTAGGCTGGAGTGCAGTGGCGCAATCCCTGCTCATTGCAAGCTCCGCCTCCTGGGTTCACGCCATTCTCCTGCCTCCGCCTCCGGAGTAGCTGGGACTACATGCATCCACCACCACACCTGGCTAATTTTTTTGTGTTTTTAGTAGAGATGGGATTTCACCATGTTAGCCAGGACAGTCTCAATCTCCTGACCTCGTGACCCTCTCGTCTCGGCCTCCCAAAGTGCTGGGATTACAGGCATGAACCACCGTGCGCGGCCACCACCTAACTTTTTATATAGTTCACATGCTAATCTCATTGACTGTCTCTCTGCACTAGGATAACAGCTTCAGGTGGACAGGAGCTGGGCTGGTCTTGTTTATGGCTGTCACCTAGCACAGTGTTGGGTGCACAGTTGCTGCTTAGTTAATATTTGTTGCATGGATGGATGGGTGGGTGGATGGATGATGGGTGGGTGGATGGGTGAATGGTTAGATGGATGAGTGGGTGGGGGAATGGATGATGGGTGGGTGGCTGACTGGCTGCGGAGGAAGCCAGTAGATATTGAGGGAGTCACAATGTGGGGAGGTGGCTTGCTTAGGAAAGTGCCCAGGAAGGCCAAGACATTTAAAGACCTACTGTGTGGCAAGACACTATGCTGTTTTTGTAAATAGTTTTATTGGAATGTAGCCATGCCCATTTGTTGGGGAATTGATGAGGCTCTCTAGGCTGGGGCTTGTAGAGACTGGGAATTAGGCACGGTCAGTGAACCCCTGCTACCTCCCACAACTGCGCCACAGGTGAGTGTGTGTCGGGGAAGCCTCCCACAGTGGGGACATCAGGACAGCTGGGGCTAGGCGGCAGGTCCACCTGCTGGAGCCAGGGACATCATACTCCTGGGTGGAGATAGGTGAGCCTTGGGTGATGGCCTTCCTTCTGCCTGAGCCAGCGATCGGTGCTCTCCCGTCTGTATCAATCTCCGGAGGAGGATGCTGAGATCCGTATCAATGCCTACCTGGCCCTGATGAGATGCCCTAGTGAGGAGGTGTTTGCCCAGGTGCGGCGCACCCAGGCAGGCGAGCTGTCTACCCAGGGTGAGCCACGGGTGTGTGCGTGGGAGGGGTGTGGGCAGGGGTGGGGCTGGGAGGGCACCTCCTGGAGAGTGCAGGGGGTTTGAGAGCATCCTCTCCTTCCACTCCTCTGGTATCCTCCTGTCTTCTTGTTCCCCTGTTTCTCTACCATACTGTCTTGATAAGGGGCTGTATTCTTCCCTCCCCTACGTGGCAATTCTAGTCCCCATTCTGCTGTTGAATGACTTTGGAGAAGTTGCTTCTGTTCTCTGGCCCTTACTTTCCTCATCTGTAAAATGGGATGGGAATCAGTCCTCTTTTAGCTCTGGCCAGAT
Organism: Theropithecus gelada; assembly: GCF_003255815.1. Taxonomy (NCBI): domain Eukaryota; kingdom Metazoa; phylum Chordata; class Mammalia; order Primates; family Cercopithecidae; genus Theropithecus; species Theropithecus gelada. The sequence goes on from NC_037688.1 coordinate 71,229,342, forward strand.
CATGACACAGTATCCTAAAGAGAGACCTAAGATAGAAGAGGGATGGCATCGGCAAATCTCAGATTCCTTCTGGAGTGAGACAATTCCCTTTATACAGGCACCTGAACCCACAGATGTAAATTCAAAGAAAATAAGTTCAACTGATGGTTGAAAAAATTTCCATAATGCACAGTGGGGTGAGAGCCTGGAGCCCGAGAGCCCAGGTTCAAATCCCAGCTTCACCACTTCCTTCCTGTATGCCTTTAGACAAGTAAGTAAACCTTTTTGAGGCTCCATTTCTGTACCTGTATATTTTAGGTACAGATAAAATCTACAATAGGGATAATGCTAGTACCTCCCTCATAGAGTGTTGCAAGCATAAAATGAGTTAATACACAGACATTTAGAGTGCATAGTGCGTCATATGTATGACTCTTGCTTTTAATGTTGTAATCACTACTGCTGTTATTAATGCAGTATAGCTAGATGATCAAAATTTTAAAGCATAGGCAAGGGACAAATGGAAAATGAGTCTTCCTTCCTCTTCCCCCCAATATCTTCCTGTGTCCTGAAGATACATAATGTGAGCAATTCTCCTGTACATGTAATACATACGTAAACATACACATGTATCTCCTTAACAGTAGCATCTCAGGATCATGTTCTACTTGTTATTGTGCTTTTGTGCTTTGTTTTTGTTTTTGTTTGTTTTTATTTTTGTTTTTTGAGACGGAATCTCGCTCTGTTGCCCAGGCTGGAGTGTGATGGCGTGATCTTGGTTCACTGCAAGCTCCACTTTCTAGGTTCACGCCATTCTCCTTCCTCAGCCTCCCAAGCAGCTGGGACTACAGGTGCCTGCCACCACGCCCGGCTAATTTTTTGTATTTTTTTAGTAGAGATGGGGTTTCACCACGTTAGCCAGGATGGTCTCAATCTCCTGACCTCGTGATCTGCCCACCTCAGCCTCCCGAAGTGCTGGGATTACAGGCATGAGCCACCGCACCTGGCCTTTTTTTTTTTTTTTTTTTGAGACAGAGTCTTGCTCTGTTGCCCAGGCTGGAGTGCAATGGCACAGGCGCGGCTCTCTGCAACCTCTGCCTCCTGGGTTCCAGCAATTCCCCTGCCTCAGCCTCTTGGGTAGCTGGGATTACAGATGTGCACTACCATGTCCGGCTAATTTTTGTATTCTTTTAGTAGAGATGCTTTTGCCATGTTGGCCAGGCTGGTCTCGAGCTCCTGACCTCAGGTGATCTGTCCACCTCAGCCTCCCAAAGTGCTTGGGATGACAGGGGTGAGCCACTGGGCCCAGCCTCTTCATTGCTTTTTGTCTTTACCATGTCTGGGAGCTCATTTCTCATCTATAGCTCTTATAGACTCTTATCTGTGGCTGTGTGGCTGTTCCACCAGAAGTTTTACTATAACCCATTTTGCCAATCTCCATTGATAGACCTTTAGGCTGTTTCTTGTCTTTTGCCAGTAGAAGCAACAACCACAAACCTACCTGCACAGCTACCTTTGGCCCTTGAGTTAATCTCACTTTAGGATAATTTCCCAGAAGATAAGTTACTGTGGTAAAGGGTATGCACATTTAAAAGTCTGATGTGATGTTGTTGAATTACCTTCTGAAGAAATGGCACTATTGGAAGATACAGCTCTCTGCATTAGGAGTTTCAGGCCTGGAGTGGGATGTGTGCTGAACCCCTCCTCAGGGGATCAGCTGAGGGGCTCATCCTCCACGGTGGCCCTGGGGTACCACCTGATGTATTGCCCAATGGGAACAAGTGGGCACCTTATCCCTAAAAACCCACATTCTGCTCTATTCTTTGACAGATAGTTCCAGAAGCCCCTGACTGGACCTTCTAAGAGCCCGGGACAATGTGGGGAGGGTTGGGGGCTCCCTGTAAGACTCTAATATTCCCCATTGGACTCAATCCCATGAGGCTCTCATTTGATCTTTATCCCTCCAGGGACCCTCATGGGTCACACGTCACCTTTTGCTGATCCTGAAACATACTTAGTCTTTTAAGGTCCAGGCTCTGCTTTTAACTGATCTTCCCAAAAAGCCCTGCAAGGTACTTTGTTAGTTCCTTTTTCAGATGAGAAAACTAAGGTTCCAAGAGCTGGAACATCTAAGGCCACACTGGTACATGGTGGAACTAGGGTTTGAAATCAGGTCTGACTTCCCATTTTCACTGATGAGGAAACTGAAGCTCAGAGAGGCAGAGGAACCACCTCGAGGTCACACAGCTTTTGAGCTTTGGGACTGGGTTCAGACTCAGGCCTGACTTTTGAGCCTATGACACCTTCCTTTCTCTTCTGGGAAGTGTGTCAGAATTCCATACACGGGCTGGATTTCCACGTTCTGTCAAGGCACAACTTGTTGGCTGCTGTTTCTTGAGAGAAGACGTAGGTCTCCGTAGCCAGGCTCCTGAGAAGCCCCCGTGTGAGAGAATTGCAGGACTGGGATGGGGGTCGGGGGAGGGTATTTTCTCTGGACAGTGCCAGCTCCAGGCCCTTTCCTCATGTCCCCTCCCTGCTGCCCACGACTCTATTCCAGTGGGTTCTTTTGTGTGGAGTCATCTCCTGCAGCTGCTGGAGACACGCGACCCCCTGAAATGGGCCCTCCGGGACACCCTCCCTGAGGACATCCTCAGCCAGGAGTTCCACCCGGAAATGTGGAAACACTCGTCCTATTCTGATGTCACCTTCCGATCAGGTATGGCCATCCTGGGCAAGCCCAGTCTTGCTCTGGGACCACAAAGGCTGGGGACCCTGGAGCTCCAGCTCTCGAGAGCACACAGATCAGACGTTGTGTCAAGCGGTCAGATACTTACATGCCAGTCGGGTGTGGTGGCTCAAACCCATAATCCCAGCACTTTGGGAGGCTGAGGCAGGAGGATTACTTGAGCCCAGGGGGTCGAATCTGCAGTGAGTCATGATTGCACCACTGCACTCCAGCGTGGGTGACAGAGTGAGACCCTATCTCAAAAACAAAAAACAAAACCAACTTGCTGCTTGTTCAAACTTTTTTTTGCAATATTTCCATAGCACCTGCTGCTTTTTTAGAGAAGTCATATCAGTTATTTTATGGTTTTCTAAATACTTACATCTTTTCTCTAAATTGGCTCTTTGTACCTTAGATTTATGTTAAAAAGGAAATTATCTATCACTACCATTAATAGAAAATCAATTTAACTTTCTGTAAAGAGAAGATAGTCCTAAAAAGAAATACTGTACACCCAGAGGTGGGTAATGAAACACTGATATATTTGTATACATATGTGTGTGTATATATATATGTGTGTGTGTGTGTGTGTGTATATGTGTGTGTGTGTGTGTGTATATATATATATGTATTTTTTGACACAGACTCTTGCCCTGTTGCCCAGGCTGGAGTACAGTGGCACAGTCTTGGCTCACTGCAACCTCCACCTCCAGGGTTCAAGTGATTCTTCTGCCTCAGCCTCCCGAGTAGCTGGGACTACAGGTGCGCACCACCATGCCTGGCTAATTTTTGTACTTTTATTAGTAGAGATGGGGTTTCACCATGCTGGCCAGGCTGGTCTCGAACCCCTGGCCTCAAGTGATTTGCCCACCTCAGCCTCCCAAAGCTAGGATTACAGGCATGAGCTGCTGCGCCTGGCTGAAACACTGTTTTATTAAATTCTCCTGGATTCTGTGACTTGCTGAGGGCTGTGAATTTTGAGAAGAGTTTTTTCCTGTGTTAAGAAGAGAGATTAGCCCCACACTGAGACTGCCTCTTTGTTGTAATTAAACAGAAAATGAAAAAGGGAATCTCTTTCAAGCTAAGGCTCCAAAACTACCTCAGCCATTCTTGGAAGCCTGGGGTTGGGGTTTGGGTGCTTTGGGTACCTCCTCTCTGCCTGTCAGCAGAAGTGGGTGTGTGTGACTCTCGGTCCTGGACTCCCTCTGTTCTTGAAAAGGCTTAAGGCTGTTTCCCATCCTGGCCATGGAGAGGTGGGAAGACAACACCATGTGTCTGGCTCTGTCTCAGGGTATGGCCCCATGGTAATAGCCAGACCCCACTCTGAGTGTGCACACAGTGTACTGATGTTCTTTTTTTACTCCTAGTGTCTGGAAGCCTGGGAGCCAACCTGGAGGGGACCCTTCTCTTCTCTCCTGCCTCCTTTCTCCCCCGTTCTGCCACAGTCAACCTGACCATCCACACCATGGGCCGTGCCTTCAACCTCCTGGAGGTTAGAGGGGAGCCTTGCTGTAGCCTCTGCAGGGCCTCTCCTAGACTTGGGGCCAAAAACTATCCCACTCACTTAGCTGTCTGTCCATCCATCCCTTGACTCCATTGTTCAGTCCCCTCCCCCAGTATCTAGTCACCCACCCACCCATAGATATGTCCATACATCTATCAATTCACCTACATGCCTCCATTCCTCCATCCATCCCTCCCTCCATGTATGCATTCACCTGCTCATCTGTCCATCTGTCAATCCACCCACATCCCTCTCATTCATCTGATCCATCCACTCACCCACCCATCCATTCATCCACTCACCCACCCACCCAGCCACCATCCATTCATCCACTCACTCACCCACCCACCCATCATCCATTCATCCACTCACTCACCCACCCACCCATCATCCATCCATCCATCCATCCACTCACCCACCTACCCATCATCCATTCATCCACTCACCCACCCACCCAGCCACCATCCATTCATCCACTCACTCACCCACCCACCCATCATCCATTCATCCATCCATCCACCCAACCACCCACCCATGCACCCATCATCCACCCATCCATCCACCCACCCACCCACGCACCCATCATCCACCCACCCACCCATCATCTATCCAGCCATCATCCATCCATCTACCCACCCATGATCCATCCACCCACCTACCCATCCATCCATCCATCCATCCATCTATTCACTCATTCATTAATCCACCTACCAAACCACCCGCCCACCATCCATCCATTCACTTACTCATCTGTCCACCCATCTACCCATCCATGGACATACCCACCCTACCCATCTGTCTGTCCGTCTGTCCATCCATCCATGTAATTTCACATCCATCTCTCTGTCTGCTGTCTAACCTACCCATCTATTCATCTGTTCTCCTACTCATCCATCTTTCATTCACTTAGCCATCCATGTCTACCCATATTCATCCAGCAGCCCATCCTCTGAGTCACACATCCATCCATTATCCATCCATCCACTCACCAGTCATCACCAAGGTCTGGTCTCTGGTGACTTCTCTGAAAATGCTATCACAGATGTCTAGATGGAAAGAGGGAAGAAAGAATAGATGAAAGGAGAGAGGTCCATAAGAAAGGAAAAGTAGATGGATGGATAGGAATAAGGATGGATAGAACAAAGGAAAGAAAAGATGGAAGGTGGAGAGGCAGATAGATGAATAGATGGGAAGGACAAAAGGATAGGTGAACAGAGGGTTGCACGGATGGGCAGATGGAAGACAGGAGGGACAGAAGAAAGGATCCACTTATTCACCTATCAAATTTTGAGCACCTCCATGCCCAGATCACGTCATGCAGGTGCCTAGTGATTGAGATATGAGTCCTTGGCCTCACCATGGATCTTTCGAGGAAGACACACATTCCAGTCTGAGTATATTGTGTGTGGGGCAGAGGAGGTGGGAAGAGAGTGACATGGGAGTTCAGGGAGGGCTTCCTAGAGGTGGTGACATTTGATCCAAGCCTTAAAGAATTGGCAAGAATTCTTGCCATGTGGTGTCTACCAAGCAGATACAGAGAGTGATGGATTTCCCAAGGTCGTGTCCCTGAACCTAAGCCTAGGTGGGCACCAGGGAGCCTGGAGTGGCCTGCTCAAGCCTCTGGGTCCCCCATTCATATCCCCAGCCTGACAGCTCATCATCACCCCTGTAACTGAATTGTTCCTCCCTGAGCCCCTGGCTTCCCTTCCTAGCTTGGGCTCCGGCTGGAAAATGCTGAGGAAATTGCTCACAGGCTGTTTGGCAGGAAGTCATTCTGGGGCCAGGAAGACAGGAGAGAGGCCAAGCCAGAGAAGCCCCCAGGGCCAAAACCAGGGCCTGCACCACAGCCAGCCAGCCCCGAGTGTCCAGGAGACAGAGACAGAAGGATGAGAGACCTACAGCAGAAGGTAAGGGAGGTGGCCACACCCACCCTACTCCCCCAGGCAGGCCACCTCACTTCATGCTTGGGCTTTTGAACCTGAGACTTGGGTGTCTGTGAACTCTGACCCTGTCCCCTCCTTACAGAACTGAGTGGCTGGTTCAAATCTGAGTAGTCAACTGGCTTTATTTGGAAAAACTGTTGCTTGAAATAGATCCTATGCATGGGAACGTCCCTAAGTTGTAAGTGTACAGCTTGCCTGTCCACCACCTCAACACACGCATGTCACCAGCACCCAGACCGTCTTCAGCTCCCAGCCTCCCCTTTGTCCTCCTGTTCTTGTTAATACCCGTCCTTAACCAGGGGTAACCACTCTTCTGACTTCTGGCAGCATCAATTCGTTCTACTTTTTAAAAATGAGCTTTGCTGAGATCTAATTGACACACGGTGAACAGTAGTACATGGTTAAGGTGAACAGCAGCACACGGTTAAGGTGAATGGCAGCACATGGTTAAGGTGAACAATTTGATACATTCTGACCCATGTACACACTCATGAGATCATCACCATGATAAAGCTTATGAACATACCCATCACCCCCAAAAGTCTCTTCCAGATCCTTAATAATCCCTTCCTCCGGTCAGGCATGGTGGCTCACGCCTGTAATCCCAGCACTTTGGGAGGCCAAGGCAGGCAGATCACAAGGTCAGGAGATCGAGACCATCCTTGCTAGCACAGTGAAACCCTGTCTCTAGTAAGAATACAAAAAATTAACTGGGCAAGGTGGCGGGCACCTGTAGTCTGAGCTGCTCAGGAGGCTGACGCAAGAGAATGGTGTGAACCCAGGAGGCGGAGCTTACAGTGAGCCAAGATCACACCACTGCACTCCAGCCTGGGTGACAGAGTGAGACTCCGTCTAAAAAAAAAAAAAAAAAAAAAAAACCCTTTCCTCCTGCTCCTCCTCTGTCCCCAGAAACTAGTGAGAGGCTTTCTGTCACCGTAGACTTGTTTGCATTTTCTAGAATATTACATAAATTAAATCACACAACATGTCCTTTTTTTTTTTTTTTTTTTTGGACAGTGTCACTCTGTCTTCCAAGCTGGAGTGCAGCGGCGTGATCTCGGCTCATTGCATCCTTTGCCCCCCAAGGCTCAAGCAATCCTTCTGCCTCAGCTTCCAGAGTAGCTGAGACTATAGGCATGTGCCATCATGCCTATCTAGTTTTTTAAAAAATAAATATTGTAGAGATGGGGTCTCACTATGTTGCCCAGGCTGATATCAATCTTCCTGGGCTTAAGCATTCCACCTGCCTTGGCCTCCCAAAGTGCTGGGATTACAGGTGTGAGTAACTGTGCTTGAGAACATGTCCTTTTTTAAAAAAGCATGTACTCTTTTTTTGTTTGGCTTCTTTTATTCAGCATAATTATTCTGAGACTCACCCATGCTATAGATTATAACATAGTTTGTTTCTTTTTATTGCTAAGTGGTATTCCATTGTATAGATATAGCACAGTTTGTTTCTCCATTCACCTGTTGGTCGACATTTGAGTTGTTTCCAGGGTTTGGCTATTAAAAATAAAACTGCTATGAATATTTGTGTACAAGTCTTCAGGCATGTGCTTTTGTTTTTCTTGAATAATTAGTAGGTGTGACTGGATCATATGGCAGGTATATGTTTAATTTTTTTAAAGCTGCTGAACCATTCTCCCAAGTGGTTGTACTATTTTTGCATTCCCACCAGCAGTATGTGAGAGTTCTAGTTTCTCTACATCCTCACCAACACTTGGTATGGTTAGACTTTTTAATTTTAGCCATTCCAATAATGTGTTGTTGTATCTTGTGGCTTTAATTTGCATTTCCCTAATGACTAATGACATTGATCATCTTTTCACGTGCTCATTTGCTATTGTACGTCTTCTTGGGTGAAATGTACATTCAAATCTTTTGCTCATCTTATTTTGTTGGCTTGTTTTCTTATTATTGAGTTTTGAGAATTCTTTCTATATTCCAGAAACATGTTGTTAGTTTTTTCTTTTCTTTCTTTTTTTAGAGTTGAGGTCTGGTTCTGTCATCCAGGCTGGAGTGCAGTGGTGTGATCATAGTTCACTGCAATCTTGACCTGCTGGGCACAAGTGATCTTCTTGCCTCAGCCTCCTGAGTAGCTGGGACTGTAGGCAGTACTGCCACACTTGGCGAAGTTTTTTTCTCTTTTTGTTGAGATGGGGTCTCACTGTGTTGCCCAGGCTGATCTTGAACTCCTGGCCTCAAGCGATCCTCCTGCCTTAGCCTCCCAAAGTGCTGGGATTACAGGTGTGACCCACCACGCCTGACCAGAAACAAGTTCTTCATTAGACATGTAACTCAGAAATATGTTCTCCCAGTCTGTGGTGTGTCTTTTTGTTCTCTTAATGGTGTCTTTCAAACAATAGCAGGAAGTCTTAATTTTGATGAAGTCAAGTTTATTAGTTTCTTTGACTGATAGTGCTTCGACTGTTACAGCTCAGACATTTTTGCCCGATGGGATGTTACAGAGATTCTCATAGGACCTTCTGCAGACCTCCGAGCATGCTCTCTGTTCAGCTCTCTGCTTTCTGGTACCCTCCCCTGCAAAGTCCAGCTGCCAGGGTCTCCCCACACCCCCAGCTCCTCAGTTCAGGGAGTCCCCCAGCTCAGCCTCCATTCCCCTTCCTTGTGCTGCAGCCTGGACACTGACTCCAGGTGGGAAACTGTGCTCATCTCACTTGTTTCCATCTCTTGGAGTGCATCATCTTGGGTTGCCTGATGTCTGTGTCTTGGGGACCATTGTTGAGCCTGTGTCATCTGGGTTACCAGCTGCTTCCTGTGGGAGGTTGATCCCAGTCTTCATGAGTCCAATTTGGTCAGCAGTAGAAATCACATCCAGTTCCTTCTGTAAACATTATATAAATGGAATCATTCACAGTGTACTCTTGTTTATAAGAGATGAAATTCTCATATGTAAAAATAACCATTTTAAAGTGAACAATTGGCCGGATATGGTGACTCATGTCTGTAATCCCAGCACTTTGGGAGGCCGAAGTAGACAGACAACTTGAGCTCAAGAGTTCGAGACCAGCCGGCTCAACACAGTGAAACCCTATCTCTCTTGAAAATACAAAAAAAATTTGCTGGGCTGGTGGTGCACTCCTGTAATTACAGCTATTCTGGAGGCTGAGGCGGGAAAATCACTTGAACCGGGGAGGCAGAGATTGTCAAGAGTCAAGATAGCGCCACTGCACTCCAGCCTGGGTGACAAAGACTGTGTCTCAAAAATAATAATAATAATAATAATAATAATAATAAATCGAATAGGGCTGGGTGCAGTGGCTCATGCCTGCACTTTGGGTGGCTGAGGTGGGCGGGATTGCCTGAGGTCAGGAGTTTGAGATCAGCCTTGCCAACATGGTGAAACCCCGTCTCTAGTAAAAATACAAAAATTAGCCAGGCACCTATAATCCCACCTACTTGAGAGACTGAGGCAGGAGAATTGCTTGAACTCAGGAGGCAGAGGTTGCAGTGAACCAAGGTCTCACCATTGCACTCCAGCCTAGGCAACAAAAGTGAGACTTCGTCTCAAAGAAAAAAAAGTGAACAATTCCGTGGTGTTTAGTATAGTCACCGTATTATACCACCACCACTTCTGTCTGGTTCCAGAACATTTTTATCACCCCTAAAGGAGACACTGTATCCATGAGTCGCTCCCCAGCAGCTCCTCCTCCTAGTCTCCGACAGCCATCAATTTGCTTCCTGTCTCTGTGGATTTACCTCTTCTGGATATTTCATATAAATGGAACCATATAATATGTGACCTTTGTGTCTGGCTTCTTTCTCTTAGCCTAGTGTTTTGGAAGTTCACCCACATTGTAGCGTAGCTCAGTACTCCATTCCTGTCTAAGGTCAAGTCATGTTTCATTGAATGGATGTACCACATGTTTATCCATTCATTCAGTGATGGACATTTGGGTGGTTTCTGCCTTTTGGTGACTGAATAGTGCTGCTCCTATACTTCCTTTGTGTCTGACTTTGGTTTAAAATTGGTGAGATTTCGCTATACTGTGGTTTGGATTTATAATTTGTTCCTTTTCATAGCTGCATAGTATTGCATTGTGTGAACATAAAACAATTTCTGTATCCATCAGTTGCTGGCTATTACGAACAGTGCTGTGAAGACTCTTGGGTCTGCCTTCTTAGGGGACGTGTGTATTCATACCTGTCAGGCATACACTTAGGAGTGAAATTGCTTAGTCTTAGGGTGTATATATCTTTAACCTACTTTTTCTCTTATTATTATCACTTGAGTATTTTCTTACTTAGAAGCTCAACATGTGCAGGTATTTTAATATTCATCCTATGGGTAGGGACCACAGTTTACCTAACCGTTTTCCCATTGATGGAGTTTTAGATTATTGACAACATTTTGCTCTTATGAAATGTCATTGCCGTGTACATCTGATAGTGACCAAAGTGGATGGTTGGGACCTTGGTTCACTTGGTCACATGTTTCCTAACCACCAAGTATAAAACCAGGGCCTGGGAATACCAGGATGAGCAGGGCAATAATCTCTGCTGTTAAAAGCATCTTGGACTAGAGCTGGGGGCAGCAAGAGACTTGAAAGAGGGAGATGGGCTAGGTATAAACAGTTTTTCATAGAATGCACAATCCCCTTGGTCTGTTGTTTTCTCACTTTTCCTAGAGACTCACATCCCGAGAAATATTCTGCATGAGCGCAGTGATGAATGGCAGCAGATACTTGGCCTCAGTGTTGGAGAGACAATAGGGAGTGGTGGGGACTGTGGCGGACAGAGGAAGCCTGTGGCCCAGCTAAAGTGGCAGCCACTGCTCAGCTCTGGTCCTTTGTTGTCCCTTGTTGTGGGGAGGGTGGGCAGCCCGATGTTTCTCTTTATAGAGAAGCCGGAGAGCTGGGTTTTATGTAAAATCTCCCAATTTCCAAATTCAATTTATAAAAAAACGTACGTGGCATGAAAAACAATCAAAGACTAAAAAACTGCCATGAACCAGACACCAGGGAGATACGGCAACAAGAGGCAGTGGGGTTTGCCTGATTGCATCTTGGGGTGGAAAGAGGACATTAATGGAAAAACTGGTGAAATGTAAATGAACTCTCAAGTTTAGTTAATGGAGACATACCAATGTTGATTTGTCAGCTTGCACCGTGCATCCTGGTAATGTAAGATGTTAACAATGGGGAAATCAGTTGAATGATACGTGGGAACTCTCTGTACTGTCTTTGCAAATTTTCCTTTTTTTTATTTTCTTTTTCTTTTTTTTTCAGAGACAGGGTCTTGCTCTGTCTGTTGTCCAGGGTGGAGTGCAGTGGCATGATCATAGCTCGCTGCAGCCTTGAAATCCTGGGCTCAAGTGATCCTCCCACCTCAGCTTCCCAAGTAGCTGGAACTACAGACGGTTGCCAGCATACCTGGGTTTTTTGTTTTTGTTTTTGTTTTTTTTCCTAATTTTGTAGAGACAGGGTCTTGATATGTTTTCCAGGCTTGTCTTAAACTCCTGGCCTCAAGCAGTCCTCCTTTCTCGGCCTCCCAAGTGCTGGGACTAGAGGCATGAGCTACTATGCCAAGTCAGTTTTCAACTCTTCCATAAATCTAAGATTATTCTAGAATAAAACCTTTATGAAAACATACACACACACTACTGTGCAAGTCAGAGAAAACACATCTGGGTTGGGATTTGGTTCATGCTCTAGGAGTTTTGCAAGCCTCATCTGGACCCCACAAGTTCTTGACGTTTCTCTCCAGACACCTCTTCCCCCTCCCAAAGTACAGGCACTTGGCCCTGTGTATTAGTTCGTTCTCGTGCTACTGATAAAGACATACCAGAGACTGGGCAATTTACGAAACAAAGAAAATTTAGTAGATTTACAGTTCCAAGTGGCTGGGGAGGCCTCAAAATCATGGTGGAAGTCAAGGAGAGGAAGTCACATCTTACATGGATGACAGCAGGCAACGAAAGAGCTTGTGCAGAGAAACTCCCATTTTTAAAACCATCGTATCTCCTGAGCCCATTCACTATCCCGTGAACAGCACGGGAAGGACCCGCCCCCATGGTTCAGTCATCTCCCATAGGGTCCTCCCCATAGCATGTGGGAATTATGGGAGCTATAAGATGAGATTTGGGTGGGGATACAGCCAAAGCATATCACTCTGCTAACCCTGACCCTGTTCTTTGTGACCTGTCTGGGCCCTCCCCCAGGTGACCCGGAGGCGTGAGGCCACCCAGCGGGCTCTGCGATGCGAGTTGAGCATGAAGGTGCTGGGGCAGGAGCTGAGCTTTGTGAACTGCGGAGCCACAGGGAGTCACGTGAACCACCGGTCCCTGAACCTGGCCGAGCTCGTCATTAGGCTCATGAAGGTAGCTCCTGCCTGCCCCTGCCCATGCCATCTGCCCTGTGACACTTTAACATAACAGTTAAGGGCATGAAATTTGGAGTCAGGCTGCCCAAGGTCAAATCCCAGCTCTGTCATTTACCTCTTCGAACCTGTTGATTCACTTACCATGGTCTTAGTTTCTGCATCTGTGAAACGGGGATAATAAATAAAAAATAAGAAAATATCTGGCTGGCCGAAGTGGCTCACGCCTGTAATCCCAGCACTTTGGGAGGCCGGGGTGGGTGGATCACCTGAGATCAGGAGTTTGAGACCAGCCTGGCCAGCATGGCAAAACCCCATCTCGACTAAAAACACAAAAATTACCCAGGCGTGGTGGAGGGCATCTGTAGTCCCAGCTACTTGGGAGGCGGAGGCAGGAGAATCGCTTGAACTTGGGAGGCAGAGGTTGCAATGAGCAGAGATTGCACCACTGCACACCAGCCTGGGCGACAGAGTGACACCATCTCAAAACAAAAAAACCCAGAATATCCATTCATAGAGCAATTGTATTAAAGGAGCTAATATGGTGAAAACGCAGCAAGATGCTTTCAGCTTGCCCGGTGCATACTAACGGCAGGATCCACGTTCCTCCCCACCTAACTGAACCTGATCCCTGACCTTTTCTCATAAGCAAACTGCCTGGGTTAATACCTAGCTCCATCCCTTTCTAGTTACCAGGCCTTGATGGGACATTTATCTTTGTGGTCTCAGTTTCCTCATCCAGAAACTGGGATCACGTGCCCTTTGAGGACAAATGAAATCTACTGTACTCAGTACTCAGAGGGTGCCTGGCTCACAACAGGGGTGGCCACGTGTCCCCTTATGGTTTCTTTCTTTCTGTCTATCTGTCTTTCTGCATGCCTTCCTTTCTTCTTTTTGAGATGGAGTCTTGCTCTGTTGCCCAGGCTGGAGTGCAGTGGCATGATCTCGGCTCACTGTAACTTCTGCCTCCCCGGTGCAAGCAACTCTCTTGCCTCAGCCTCCCAAGTGGCTGGCACTACAGTCATGCAACACCACGCCAGCTAATTTTTGTATTTTTAGTCGTGATGGGGTTTCCGCATGTTGGCCGGGCTGGTCTCGAACTCTTGGGCTCAAGTGATCCATCCACCTCAGCCTCCCAAAGTAGAGGGATTACAGGCCTGAGCCACCACGCCCGGCCCCCGCTTATGGTTCTTTGCCTGCAGGGGCAGGAGGTGCAGATTAACCGGAGGCTGTGCCTGGCCACAGAGGAGCTGGTCTTTCCCACGGTGTCTGGCCTTCCTGCCCGGCTGACCCTAAACGCTTCAGCTGCCATCAGCATTCGGGTCCGAGGAACTGCTGACTTCCAGCAGCGCTCGGATTTCTCCGTGAATGGTTATGTCAAGCCCAGGTATCTAGCTCCTGGGAGCTGGCACAGATTAGGTGGCATGATCCCATCCCTACAAAGGGCTGCAGAGGCCTGGGTGACATCCACATGGGCAAAAGGGAATCCCTATTCTGCAGAACACCTGTGCCAAGAGACTGTGTGCAGAGATGCTAGGTGGTTAGATCCAGTTTACAGGTGGGAAGACTGAGGCTCAGGTCCGGTCACGTGTTCAAGGTCACACTGCAATGCAAGGTGGCTGGCCACAACCGTATGCCCTTCCATCTACCCCACTCAGAAGGGAGGAGAGCAGTTAGCCTTGAGCTCACTGAACTCGTGCAACCCCCTCCCGACCAAGCAAGGCTGGTGCTGCTTCTTCCCACTGACAGATGAGGAAACCAAGGTTGAAGGTGAGGACACTGACAACCTGGGGCCACATGGCGCCAGAGCACCTGAGCAGAATGTGTGCAATATTTGGTATGATTCCAGAACCTGCTGTGGTGCTGCTGAGCATCTGTCCCCAGCCCCTCAGCTGAGCTGTCCTTGGGTCCTGGGTCTGACATGGGGAACATGGATGCCCTAGGCTGGGTGCTCTCTGGTGTGAAGAGCCTGGGCTGGGACTTAGACAGCCAGGGTTCACGTGTCCCAGCCGCATGCTTTGTCCCAGTCATGGAACCCAGGCAGGTGCTTTCACCTCTCTGAGCCTCAGTTTCCCCATCCGTAAGAGGGATTAGTGCTGGTGAGGACTGGAAAGTGCTTGGTGCACGTACAGCCTGTGGGGGGCAGTGGTGGAGGGGCTGCTGTGGCTCAAGACTGAAGGGGGCTGCTGGGGGTGGTAGGCGGGGTCTGTGGCCCCAGGGCCCTCGGGATGTAGCTGGTACATGCCTGTCCTTCAGTGCCCTGCTCCAGATCTCGGCTCAGATGGGCACAGCGGGCACCCTGGGGCAGGCCGGGCTGAGGTGGGTGACCAGCGTCCGTGGCGCCACCAGCCTGGATGGCGGGATCCAGATGCAGAAGGGCCAGGACCTCAAGGTGCATCTGAACATGCCCGAGGAGGCCATGGAGCTGCTCAGGTTCAGGTGGGTGCCCAGTGCTGGCAGAAAGGGAACCATGAGCGCCAGGGTGCAGGTGAGCAGGTGTGTGGTGTGTGTGCATGCATGTGAGTGTGTGATCACATGTCTGCATGTGTGCATGGGGACGTGCATGGGTATGGATGTGACATTAGCATGCAAGTGTGTTAGTATGTGCACCCTTGAACCTGTGTCTGAGTACACATAATCTGCCATATGAGCGCGTGTGTGAGCTGCTGTGTGCATGAGGGTGTGTCCGTGAGTGTGTCAGTGAGGAGTGAGTGTGTTATGGGAGTGCGTGTGTGTCCACAAGCATGTGTGCCTGTTGACTGTGAGGGGTGGGTGTGTCTGACAGGGACCGTGGGCAGCTGAGAGATGATAGCTGGAGAACTTTCAGACCCCTCAGCTCTTTCCTGCAGTCCCTCTGGGGCATGCTTGTCTGTGACCTCTAGCGAGGTGACTCTTGGAGAGGGGCAATTTCAGAGGGAGTGAGAGTCCAGGCTGCCCTACCTACCCACATTCTTTCCCTAATCCTGTCCCATGGGGACTTTGCCTACCTGGCTCCTCCCTCCTCCCACCTGCCCCTGTTTGCTGCCCCTCACTCACTGTCCCCCTCCATCCTGACCCCCTCCCGCCAGCCTTCTTTCCATGCTCCTAAAGCGGCCAACTCGTTACTACCCCAGGGTCTTTGCACCTGCTGTGTCCTCTGTGTGGAAAATAGCTCCTTCTCATCCTTTGGATTTCTGCTCAAATGTTATCTCTGCAGAGAACTCCCTCTACTGCAGCTAGGGGAGGCGCTGCTCTATCTCTGAGACAGCCCCCTGCCATGCTACCTCCATGTGGGTTTCTCACAGCACTTGTCAGTCTCTGTGGTCCTCAGCATCTGTCCCTGTGCCCATGGAGTGTCACTCCACTAGCTTGTGCACTGCCCAAAGGCTGGCCCTGTTCAGGGTAGAATTTGCCCCTGTGCCAAGCTCTGGCAGCTTAAGGTGTTACTTCTCTAATGAATGAATGAAAATAAGGTGTCTGACACTGTCCTCCTTCCCTACCCAGCTCTCAGCTATACCTCATCACCAGGGATGGCATGAGGAGCCTCAGACACATCCCTGGCCCTTCTGAGGCCCAGTCCTGTACTGGTGAGGAAGGTAGGCAGCGGGGCCTCCATGCCATCGTCCCAAGGTGGGCATCCTGGGGTTGAAGGGAGAAATGCCAGCTCCAGATCCCAGAGTTGCTCTCCTGCCCTAAAAGTATTCATATTCTGCAAACCAAAAAGTATCTGAGACAGGTCTCAATCAATTTAGATGTTTACTTTGCCAAGGTTAAGGACATGCTTGGAAATAAAGGAACACAAATCCACAGAACAATCTGTGGTCTTTGCCTTTTTCCAGAGATGATTCTGAAAGCTTCAAGGTTTTTTTTTGTTTGTTTTGTTTTTGCTTTTTTTTGTTTTGTCTTTACTTTAAGTTCTGGGATACATATGCACAATGCGCAGGTTTGTTCATAGGTATACATGTGTCATGGTGGTTTGCTGCACCCATCGTCATCAAGGTTTTAAGCCCTGCGTGCATTAGTATTTGTCCTAATACCCTCCCTCCCTTTGTTTAAAGGAGAAAAGAAGGCTGGAGGGGAAAGAGGGGAGGGTATGGTCACATGACTGAATCCACAGGCTATAAGAGGAAAGGAACAGGGAGGGGAATAGTCACTTACATATTCATCCTTGCTCAATAAATCAACGCCTTACATAAAATAAGGTGAACATAGAATAGCTGCGCAAATATTTAACCTTTTATCTGTAGCTACCTGCTTGGGAACAAAAGAGAAGGCAGCTTTTTGCATGACTCCGCTTCCAGCTTAATATTTTCCTTTGGCATAGCGAATTGGGATCCCAAGATTGTACTTTTATTATTATTATTGAGACAGGGTTTCTGTCGCCCAGACTGGAGTGCAGTGGTGCTATCATGGCTCACAGAAGCCTCCATCTCCCCAGGCTCAAGTGATCCTCCCACCTCAGCCTCCTGAGTAGCTGGGACTACAGGCACTTACCACCCTGCCCAGCTAATTTTTTTTTTTTTTTTTTTTTTCCGTATTTTGTAGAGACAGGGTTTTACCATGTTATCCAGGCTGGTCTCAAACTCCTGGGCTCAAGTGATCCACCTGCGTCTGCTTCTCAAAGTACCGGGATTACAGGCATGAGCCACTTGCATCTGGCTTTCTTTTCCTTTACCAACCACTTCTGTCAATGATAATGCTGCTAGAACTCTACCCTATAAAAGCAAAGCAAAATCACTTAAAAATGCTCTGTGCACAGAGATGTTCGTTGCATCATTATTTAGAACAAAAAATAGGAAGCAACTCAAATATTCCAGAGTAGGCAAAATGGGTAATTATAAGGGCCAGTGAGCTAAGCGTAGGTTGTTACATTAAGTGGTTAAAAAGAGTCAAAAGAAGAATATCTTGTATCATGAAAACTTCATGAAATTGAAATTTCAGTGTCCAGAAAGAAAGTTGTATGGGAACACAGCCACACCCCCTTCATTTGCATATAACCTATAGCTTTCTCCCACAACAGCAAAACTGAGTACTTGCAAGCTAGACCGTATGACCCCAAAGCATAAAATGTTGACTATCTGGCCGGCGGACAGCTAGCTCGCGCCTATAATCCCTGCATTTTGGGAGGCCGAGGTGAGAGGATTCCATGAGTCCAGGAGTTCAAGACTAGCCTGGGTAACATAGTGAGGCCTTGTCTCCACAAAAATTAACAAAGTAGCCAGGCATGGTGGCATGCACCAGTAGTCCCAGCTACTTGGAAGGATGACAGGAAGATCACTTGAGCCCAGGAGGTCGAGGCCACAGTGAGCTGTGTTCATGCCACTGCACTCAAGCCAGGGTGCCCAAGGAGGATTCTGTCTCTAGCTAGCTAGCTAGGTAACTGACTAAACAATCTGGCCCTTTACCAAGAACGTTTGCTGGCTCCTGGGTTGGTAAGTGATTGACATACTGCATAACTTTTTTTTTTTTTTTTTCAAGACGGAGTTTCACTCTCATCACCCAGGCTGGAGTGCAATGATGTAATCTCAGCTCACTGCAACCCCTGCCTCCCAGGTTCAAGTGATTCTCCTGCCTCAGCCTCCCAAGTAGCTGGGATTACAGGTGCATGTCACCACGCCTGGCTAATTTTTGTATTTTTAGTAGAGACAGGATTTCACCACATTGGCCAGGCTGGTCTCAAACTCCTGACCTCAGGTGATCTGACTGCTTTGGTCTCCCAAACTTTTAAATTCCATTATGAGTGAGCTGTTTTAGTGAGAAACTTCTTTAATAATAATACCAAGTGTGAGGCAGCAACACTGAATATGATCTCAACTGGGTAAAAAGACAGGAAATAAATGTGCGAAATAATAGCACATCTTGCAATATATATACACACATATATATGTGTGTATATATGTGTATATACATATATATGTGTCTATATATGTGTATACATATATATTAGTAAGGTTGGGGAGGGCTCTTTTTAATGAAGTGATATAAATTTTGCTTCATGATAATTTTCCTTTTTTGCATTTAACTTGTATTTAGAATTGTAAATAAACTCATTTACAATACAGAACATATACAGAAAAAATTTTTAAAATCTTTCAATTTTTCTAACTTTCTGCAACAAGTACATTTTTTTTTTTGTTTTTTTTTTTTTGAGACAGTGTGTTGCACTGTTGCTCAGACAGGAGTGCAGTGGCGCAATCTTGGCTCTCTGTAACCTCTGCTTTCTGGGTTCAAGTGATTCTCCTGAGTAGTTGAGATTACAGGTGCCTGCCACCATGACCAGCTAATTTTTTTTATTTTTAGTAGAGATGGAGGTGTCACTGTGTTGGCCAGGCTGGTCTCGAACTGTTGACCTCAGGTGATCTGCCCACCTTGGCCTCCCAAAGTGCTGGGATTACAGGCATCAGTGACCACATCCAGCCAACAAGTACATTTTTATAATTGGGTTAAGAGTTACTACAAAAGACATTAGTGTAGGCCCGGTGCTGTTCTCAACACTTACTGACCTGTTAGTCCTCACAGCTATGCCATGAGACAGGAACTATTATCATTAGCAGTACAAGATGAGAAACACTGACGCCCTTACAGTCAGTCAAGGGAGTAATAGCAATAGTAATAATGGAAAAGAAACTTTGAGACCCAGAGAGGTTAAGTAATTTGTCCAAGGTCACACAACTGGGAAGTGGCTGAGCCTAGAATTTGAACAAGGCATTCTTGCTCCAGAGCCTGTGTTCTACACAGTATTGCCTGACACTCTTTTTAAAAAGTATACCAGGAGCCAGGCACGGTACCTCATGCCTGTAATCCCAGCGTTTTGGGAGGCCAAGGCAGGCAGATCACCTGAAGTCAGGAGTTCAAGACCAGCCTGGCCAACATGGTGAAATCCCATCTTTACTAAAAATACAAAAACTAGCCAGGCATGGTGGCTCATGCCTGTAATCATCCCTTGGCAGTCCCGCCCCTGCTGGCCTCCCTCCCTGACTGTCCTCCAGACTCGCTGCCCTGAAGACACACTGCCCCTTTTTCAAGGCCACACTAATGCCTGCCCCAGGGCATTGCACTGGGTGTTTCCCTTGCCACTAATACTCTTCCCCAGGACATCCACCTAACTCCCTCCCTTGCTCCTTTCAAGTGTCCTTCAATGGGACCCCTCAGAGGCTGCCTTCCCGGGACCCCCTGTCCAGACCAGCACCCCTGTCAGGGCCCCTAACCATTGACTTTGCCAGCACACTCACTGGCGGCTGCCGTCTTACTCGTTCTTGTGTGTGGTCGTCCTGTGCCTCCTCTCTAGGACGTAGCTATTCAGAAGGCTGAGGCAGGAGAATCACTTGAACCTGGGAGGCAGAGGTTGCAGTGAGCTGAGATTGTGCCACTGCACTCCAGCCTGGGTGACAGAGCGAGACTCTGTGTGGAAAAAAAGTCTACCAGGGGTTCTCAGCTGGGGCAGTTTTGACCCCACAGGAGACATTTGGTAATATGTGCAGAAATATTTGATTGTTGGTAAGGGTAACTGGCATCTAGCGGATAGGGACCCACGATGCAGCAAAACATCCTATAATGCACAAGACAGCCCCCCAGATAAGATGATCTGACCCCAAATGTCAGTAGTGCTGAGGTGGAGAAACCCTGGTCTACACACCACTGCCTCACAGGATTCCTGTCTACATGGTGCCTTTCTTCAGAAGAAATCAGAGAAGTGCTTTCTTCGCTGATGTGGCAGCGGTAGGCGCCCATGCCCAAAGCCCTCTGGGTCTCCACTGACCAGTGCTGCCTGCTTACCTCTCTCTGCAGTGTCCTACACCTGGGGCTGGCGGCTGTGCACTGAAGTGACCTGGCCGGTGCCTGGCCAGCCCTACGTGCTCTCATTGCCTGTGTTTGCGGCCGTGATGCTGCAGAAGCGGGACCCGGGGCTCCGACAGTATCTGCTGGAAGCTGCGTATACCCTGCAGCCCCAGGTGGGCCCTAGGGAACAGCCATGTGGTGGGTCTCCTTAGGTCAGCACTGGGCTCACCCAAAAGGATGTGGGGCTCCTCTGTGGCGCTGTTGGGCTGTGCTGCTCTTGCTATAGGTTTCTTCTGGACCCTTGCACATACTGATTCTCTGTCTGGGGCTGTATGACGCATTAACTCTGAATCAGTCTTCAGATCTCATTTCAGGGGTCACTTCCTCAGGGAAGCCTGCCTTGGTTACCCCAGAGCACATCATATTCTTCTGTGACTTGTCTTAAGACATCCACGTTTCTTCCCTTTTGATCACTTCTGTTTCTCAGTGAAGCTAGCTAGTTAATGTCTGTCTTCCCTGCTGGTGACTCAGTTCCTGGGAGCAGATTCAGGGTTTGTTTTACTTACCCCTGTGTCATCAGCATCTGGTCCAGAGGAGGCACTCAGCGGCCTCCTGTCTGACCCCCCAGCTCCTGCTCTGGTCTCCTAACCATCTTAACCAGCAGCCAGATGGGCCCTCTGAAATCCTAGCTGGATCGTGTCCCTCCTCTGCATGAAACACCCCGCTGTAGCTCCTGTTACCCTTAGAGTAAGAGCCAGACGCCGTGACCCACAGGCCCTTGGCAGTCCCGCCCCTGCTGGCCTCCTTCCCTGACTCTCCTCCAGACTCACTGCCCTGAAGACACACTGGCCCCCTTTTCAAGGCCATGCGCATGCCTGCCCCAGGGCCTCTGCACTGGCTGTTTCCCCTGCCAGGAACACTCTTGCCTGGCACAGCCACCTAACTGCCTCCCTCGCTCCTTTCAAGTGTCCTTCAATGGGACCCCTCAGAGGCTGCCTTCCCAGGCCCCCCTGTCTAGACCAGTGCCCTAGTTAGGGCCCCTAAACCATTGACTTTGCCAGCACACTCACCGGAGGTTGCTATCTTACCATTCTTGCGTCTGGTGGGCCTGTGCCTCCTCACTGGGACGCAGGCTCCGTGCGGTCGGGGACTCTGCATATGTCATGCTCAGTCATCTTCCACTCAGCAGCGCGTCTCTGTTGGTGTTGAACAGATGTACGCTGCCGTGGCATTTCAGAATGGGGCTTGTGGCTGAGGCTGCACTTTCCCGAAAACAGACCCAAGCCTTGGACTCGGGTACAAGTGATTTATTAAGAAAAGGCTCTGGGGGACCCAGTAAGAGCGGAGAAATTAGGACAGGCCGGGGGAAGATGCTGGGAGGGGTGCAATTTCAGGTGAAGTTGCAGCCTCAGCCTGGCCCCACGGGGAGCCCCAGAGCACGAGGTACTTGCAGAGTGTGTTCCCCTCTGGGCTAGGGTGCTGGGAGTTTTGGCTGCAGTGCTGGAGGGCAATGTTCTGGAGCCCTCAGGTGACAGCCAGGAAGTGCAGAGCTTGCAGAAGCTGGGGGACAAGGACACAAAGCTGGTTAAAAGGATGGGAGAGGCCGGGTGCAGTGGCTCACGCCTGTAATCCCAGCACTTTGGAAGGCCAAAGCAGGTGGATCACTTGACGTCAGGAGTTCAAGACCAGCCTGGCCAACATGGTCAAAACCCTGTCTCTACTAAAAATAACAAAACAAAAATTAGCCAGGCTTGTTGGTGCATACCTGTAATCCCAGCTGCGCAGGAGACTGAGGCAGGAAAATCACTTGAACTTGGGAGGCAGAGGTTGCAGTGAGCCAAGATCATGCCCCGGTACTCCAGCCTGGGCAACAGGGTGGGTCTGGGTCTCAAAACAAAAAAGGATGGGAGGGGTTTGTACAGGATACCGGGGGTATGCCCTGCAGCTGCTTCTCCCTGGCCATTTGCTGGATAAATTGCGACCCTGTGGGCGTGGACCTGGGCTGTGCTGCAGAGCTTTACACTTCTGCAGGCGATTTTGAAGCCCGAGAAACTCCTCATTGAGGAATTACGAGGATAACTGTGCTAGGGTCTGAAGGGTGGAGGTGGAGGCTCTCAGTCTTGAGGACTCTGCTGTTTCCAGAAGGACAGCTGGTTCCCTCAAGAAGCCACAGCCCACATCTTCATGGGCACGCCGGGGTCAGAAGTGCCAAGGGATGTCGGGGTGGACGTCAGCTACAGCTTGCCCCAGAGCAAGTTCCGGCTCAAGCTTCTCCATCCCAAGAAGAAAATCAAGCTGGACGGTAATGTCAACATCCCTCCCTGCTCCCTGCGCCCCTGACTCGGTGCCACACCCAGGGCTGGGCCCCTACAGTGAGCTGGCTCATAGGTTTGTCTGTGACCTCCTGAAATCCAGCCCCATTTTACAGGTGATGCATCTTAGGCTCAGAGATTAAAAAATGGGCAGGCTGTCCTCCCAGGGGAATGGAGGGGCCAGATCTAGATGTTGAACGCTTGTCTCTAAACTCTGGTTTTGTACCCCCAGGAAAGATGGAGGCTCTTGGGAGTGCCCATGTGGGTCACTTGGAGTTGATACTGGATGACAGGGATGTCTACTACATCAAGGTTTGCTCCACACCCTTGGCCCACCTGTGTCGGCACCTGCCACCTCCCCAGGGATTTCCTACCCGGGTCCCAGAGCCCTGTTAACTATTGCCACCACCTCTGGGATCTTCCCTTTCTACCTGCCGGTTAAGAAGTGTTAGTTCTGTTACCCAGAAATGTATAAAGAAGAAAAAAATGGGCTCAAATTCCACCGTCGTTGATGTTAAAAATGGATATCAATAACACAAAAACATGCTTTTAAGAATTCAGGCGGGATGCAGTGGCTCACGCCTGTAATTCCAGCATTTTGGGAGGTCAAAGCGGGTAGATCACCTGAAGTCAGGAGTTCGAGACCAGCCTGGCCAAATGGTGAAACCCCGCCTCTGATAAAAATACAAAAATTAGCCGGGTGTGGTGGTGGGTGCCTGTAATCCGAGCTACTTGGGAGACTGAGGCAAAAGAATCACTTGAACCCAGGAGGTGGAGGTTTCAGTGAGCTGAGATCATGCCACTGCATTCCAGCCTGGGAGACAGTGTAAGACTCTGTCTCTAAATAAATAAATAAATAAAAATAAAAGCCAGGTACAATGGCTTATACCTGTAATTACAGAAAGTTAGGAGGCTAAGGTGGGAGGATCACTTGAGGCTAGGAGTTCGAGATAAACCTGGGCAACTTAGCAAGATCCAGTCTCTACAAAACATTTTAAAAAGTTACCCAGGCACAGTGGCGTGTGCCTGTAGTCTCAACTACTCAGGAGGCTGAGGCAAGAGGACTGCTGGAGCCCAGAAGTTTGAGGCTACAGTGAGCCATGCTTGTGCCACTACACTCCAGCCTGGGCGACAAAGTAAGACCCTGTCTCTGAAAAAAAGAATTCAGAATAGAGAAAGGTATAAATTGTAAGTTAAAGCATGCCGCGTCCGAAATTTCCTGCAGAAGTATTGATGCACGTGCCGAGAAATCTGTATTCATTTCCCAAAGCTGCCTTAACAAAGTACCCTAACTGTGTGGCTTCAGCTACAGGGATTTATTCTCACAGTTCTGGAGGCCAGGAGTCTGAAATCGAGGTTTTTCTGTTTTTTCCCCCACCGTGAAGGCTGTTAGGGAGGATCTGTCCCAGGTCTCGCTCCTGGATTCTACAAACCTCCAGAGCTCCTTGGCTTGGAGGTGCTCTTCTGTCTCCGTCTTCACATAATCTTCCCTTTGTAGGTGTCTGATGTCCACACATCCCCTTTTTACAGGGACATCAGGCACACGGGATTAGGGTTCACCCTCATCACCTCAGCTTAGCTTAATCATGTGTGAAGACCTTATTTCCAAATGAGGTCACATTCACAGATACTGCGGCTTAGGGCTTCAGCATCTTGCAGGGAGACACAGTGCAACCCGTAACACTATAGATTTGCAAATATTTTTAGTTTGGGTTTCTGGGTTTTATTTTTTCTTTTTCACATCAGGTGGGTGATGTGATGATGTAACAAGGTTTGAGGGAGGCACACATCATACAATAGCATGAAAACCCAATTTTCATGCTTAGGTTTTGTTTTTTCATTTTTATTTTCTTTTTTTGAGGCGGGGTCTTGCTCTGTCGCTCAGGCTGGAGTGCAGAGGTGCAAACATGGCTCACTGCAGCCTTGACCTCCTGGGCTCCAGCGATCCTCCCACCTCAGCCTCCCGAGTAGCTGGGACTAGAGGCATGTGCCCCCATGCTTGGCTATTTTTTTTATATTTGTGTAAAAATGGGGTCTCACTACATTGCCCAGGCTGGTCTCAAACTCTTGGGCTCACACAGTCTGCCCACCTTGGCCTCCCAAAGTGCTGGGATTACAGGCATGAGCGTCCACTCCCAGTTTCCCAGTTTTTTTCTTTTTTTTAACTTGTAAGGACTTTTTTTTTTTTTTTTTTTTAACTCAAAAATATACCTTGGCAGCTGGGCGCCATGGCTCATGCCTGTAATCCCAACACTTGGGGAGGCCAAGGTGGATGGATCACTTGAGGCTAGGAGTTGGAGACCAGCCTGGCCAACATGGTGAAACCCCATCTCTATTGAAAATACAAAAAATTAGCCGGGTGTGGTGGCAGGCGCCTGTAATGCCAGCCACTCAGGAGGGTGAGGCAGGAGAATCACTTGAACCCAGGAGGCAGAGGTTGCAGTGAGATGATTTTGTACTACTGCACTCCAGTCTGGGTGGCAGAGCGAGACTCTGTCTCAAAAAATATATATATATATGTGTGTGCGCACACGCTTGTGTGTATATATATATGTATATATACATACACACGTAATACACATATATGTACATACACCGTGGCAATCTTTTTAGACCAGCATGCGCTGATACAATTTAAATTCTATTGTAGATTTCATTTAGATTAATTCAATCTAAATACTATTACATTCTACAATTAAATAGGCAATGCATTTAAATGATTCAAAGTTCAAAAGCTATGAAAGGGTATAGAACTGACTCTTCCATATGGTAGCCAGTGGCACACATGTTTATTGAAATCTAAGTGAGGCGGGGTGCGGTGACTCATGCCTATAATCCCAGCACTTTGGGAGGCCGAGGGAGGTGGCTCACTTGAGGTCAGAAGTTCAAGACCAGCCTGACCAACTTGGCGAAACCCCATCTCTACCAAAAATACAAAAAGTAGCCAGGTGTGGTGGCGGGCTCCTGTAATCCCAGCTACTTGGGAAGCTGAGGCAGGAGAATTGCTTGAACCTATGGGGGTGGGGACACGGAGGTTGCAGTGAACCAAGATCATGCCAGTTTACTCCAGCCTGGGCAACAGAGCGAGACTATCTCAAAAAAAAAAAAAAAAAACCTAAATGAATTAAAATTAAAGAAAATTAAAGATTTGGTTCTTTGGCTGCATGGGCCACATTTCAGGTGCTCTAAAGCTTCATGCAGCCCTGAGACATTGCCCTCATTACAGAAAGTTCTATTCGTTGGTGCTGGTGTAGCCTTAAAACTTCTCTCCCACCCCTCCTGAAAGTCAACCACTGTTAGGGTTTTATTGGTGATTCGTTTCTGAGATGGTCTATGCACACAGTCAGCACATGGAGTTAATATATCCACTTTAAAGAAAATAAGTGCCTCCTGTGTAGCATGAATGACTGTGTAATAGTCCGTGGAATGGAATTTATTCAGCTAGTTTAATAATGAAGGGCTCTTGAGTTTTTGCCAGGTTTCCGCTCTTACAAATATTCTGCTGTGAACACCATTTTCTCTGCAGAGTAAATTCTTAACAATGGAATTCCCTGGCCACAAGGTTTATATGTTTTTTCTCTTTTCTTACTTTCTTCCTTTCCTTTCTCTCTCTCTCTTTCCCGCCGTCTATTCCCTCTCTCTTCCCTCTCTGTTCTCACCTCTTTCCCCCACTTTCCCCCATGTCTTCTCCCTCTTCGCCTGTCTCTCTTTTCCCTCTCTGCCCACCTCCCCGCCTTCTCTTCTTTTATAACATCTTCTTCTGTGCAGTGGCATGATCCTAGATCACTGCAGCCTCAAATCCCTGGGCTCAAGCAATCCTCCTGCCTCAGTCTCCCAAATAGCTGGGACTACGGCCTGTGCCACCACGCCCTTCTATTTTTCTTTCTTTCTTTCTTTCTTTCTGTGTGTGTGTGAAGATGAGGTCTTACTATGCTGTCTAGGCTTGTTTACATCTTAGTAGGTGCTTTTCTAGGGTTCTTACCCAAGGGTACCTGGTCGAAACTTAGTGAGTCACTTGAAGCCCCTGTCATTCTGTTGAAGTTTTGTGTCTACCCTCCATCCTGCGGAGAAGATTTAAAACTTCCATCCCCTTTTCAAGCAGATCTGTGACTTCAAAAAGTGTACAAATGTTGGGAGGCTGAGGTGGGAGGATCACTGGAGGTCAGGAATTTGGGACCAGCCTGGCCAAGATGGTGAAACCCTGTCTCTACTAAAAATACAAAAATTAGCTGGGCATGGTGGCGCACACCTGTAGTCCCAGCTTCTCGGGAGGCTGAGGCAGGAGAATTGCTTGAATCTGGGAGGTGGAGGTTCCAGTAAGTCAAGATCGTGACACTGCACTAGAGCCAGGGTACAAATAGCAGTTTTAGACTTGTGATCCCAACAGGCATGATTGCTGGGCAAGTTTGGCAGTGGATCTCCTGATTCTGCCTCAGTTCCCAGTGTCTTCTCAGAGAGGCCTGGAGTGGAGCATCTGAAGCTGGAGCTGGATCTCTTGCTGCAAAAATACATTCTCTACTTCCAGCTGTGCCGTCAGCCTGGGTTGGGGGAAGATCTATGTCAGGGGAGAGCTGTCCTCCTAAAGCCCCACCTGCCTGGTGGCTGAGAGTTATGCCTCATTTCCAGAATTATCAGGGGCCCTCGAACTTCTAGTTGTTTGTCAAATGTACAAGCACAAGTTGCCTCTACCTCCCCGCGGACCTTCCTGCTGGTCCCTATAGAGCTGCCTGCAGCCTGGAAACGTTTGGAGAAATTCTAGTTCCACCTGCCCCAGACTCATCACAAGTACAGTAACAGCTGGAGCTCCAGAACTCTGGAACTTTCTGGAGCCTGTTTCAGCAGACATGAGGTCCCCCCTTCAAGTCCTCTCTGTAACCCCATACAAGATGAAGAAACTGAGGCAGATGAGCTCATGAATACAAAGTGCCAGAGCTTGGGTTCATCTTGTCTCAAAGCTTATGGGATTTAACATTGGTTTAGGGAAGAGTGTTCTATTCTGTGCCCCCTCCCGCTAGTGTGCAGGGTTTGGGTCCTGGGTTGCCTGGAGACCCCAGGTTATGCCTGCTGACCTGACACATTTACAAGTAGCATTCTCTTTAACTGCAAAGTGTTCTGGTTTGGGTGAGAAATTCTGTGTTCACCCTGTTCATGTGCACCTTGAGGAAGCTCTGACGAGCACCACACAGCGTCTGGTCCAGACTGGAGAAAGCCATCGCCAGAATGTGCCTGCCAGCAGGAAAAGCTGGGAGCAGAGTAGAGAGCCAGCATCTGTTTCTGCAAAAAGAGGAGAAGGGTGTGTCTCTGTAGTCGTGTGTGCACGCATGTACATCCATAAACATGTCACATACCCATACGCATGTTCATACACATGTCCATACACATGCCCATATTTACACACATGAACATGCACATGTAGACACATCTGTATATGCATTCATATATACACACATCCATATACATATCTGTACACGTCTATACAGTCCATACACACATTCATATTCACATACATCCATATTCACATCCAACATATTCGCACATTTGTGTTCACACAATCCACATGTAGACATATCTGTATGCATATGTTCGTATACACACATCCATATATCCACTTCTTTACACATACATACGTTCATACACACGCATGTCCATACACATGTCTACATGCAGACACATCCATGTACAAACACATTCGTACATACATCTGTGTGCACATTCAACAGAGAAAGTTTTGGCCTTGCTGGCCTTTGCAAGGGCTATGGATTGTACCATAAGAAAGGCTAGTGTACCATCATTCGACATGTCTGGTTGCCATGTAGAGATCAGTTGCCAGTGGCAGGATGGGAGCTGGGAGAGTCATGAGGACATTGCATATACACATCCAAATGTAGGCATATCTGTATGCACATTTATGTACACACATCCATATTTATACATGTCTGTTTACATGTCCATACACACATGTCCATATACATCCGTATTCACACAATCCACGTGTGGGCATTATCTGTACACATTCATATACATGCATTTATATATACACTTCTTTACACACATCCATACACATACGTGTCCATACACATATTTGTCCATACACGTCCATATTCACACACGAACATCCACATGTAGACACATCTGGATATACGTTCATATATACACGTCCGTATATATACACGTCTGTATGCATTTCTACACACACATCCATATATACATATCTGTTTACATGTCCGTACACACATCCGTATTCACACAGTCCACATGTAGACATATCTGTATGCATACTTTCATATATATACATCCATATATATATATCTCTTTACATATCCGTACACATACGTTTATACGCATGTCCATACATACATCTACATACAGACGCATCCATGTACAAACACATTCGTAGGTACACCTGGGTGCACCCACATGTCTGTATACATACATGTCTATACACACCCCTGTATACACACACATCCATGTAGATACATCTGTACACACATCCACACACATTTGTACACATCTATGGGGAGCAGGGAAAGAGAGCGTTAAGTAGTGGCAGTCTGGTAATAGCGAGCGTTGCTTTGACGTCTTTTGGGTAAACTGACCAGCTGGTGGCCATCAGAGGGATGTGGGGTTGGGGGACTGCAGGTTGGCAGGGCCGTGAAAGATTATATTTGCAGTTGCTCATGGCTTTTCCAGAGAATCTTCTCTGCGGGGCCGTGGAGTGTGTAGTGAGCTGTCCCCATGGTCCATCTGCCAGTGTCTTCCCATGGCCAGGTCTGCACCACTGACCAAAAGAGAAAATTCTGGCCTCGTTGGCCTTCGCAAGCAGTTTGGATTGTACCGTAAGAAAGGCTAGTGTGCCATTGTTCAACGTGTCTGGTTGCCATGTGGAGATCAGTTGCCAGCGGTGGGATGGGAGCCGGGAGAGCCAGGAGGACGTTGCAGTGAGACAGGCCGATGACCGGGGCTCCAGCTGGTGAGGCAGCAGAGGTGGCAGAAGTGGTTGATTCTAGACCCATTCCATAGGGACAGTGGACTCCAGTTCCTGATGGATTGAAAGAGGGGGATGTCAAGGAGAGAAGAGGAGTCCCTTGTATTTATGTCTAAATTTGTAACACAGGTTTCTGA
The DNA here is from genome assembly GCF_003255815.1 of Theropithecus gelada. Classification (NCBI taxonomy): domain Eukaryota; kingdom Metazoa; phylum Chordata; class Mammalia; order Primates; family Cercopithecidae; genus Theropithecus; species Theropithecus gelada. Next base: position 71,259,024 of record NC_037688.1, read on the forward strand.
TTTTGAGAAATCCGGAGTTTAAAAAATTGGGGGAAGCGCTGGGTACAGTGGTTCATGCCTGTAATCCCAGCACTTTGGAAGGCCAGGGCGGGTAGATCACTTGTGTTCAGGAGCTTGGGACCAGCCTCACGAACAAAGTGAAACGCCATCTCTACTAAAAATTAAAAAATTTGCTGGGTTTGGTGGCTCGTGCCTGTAATCCCAGCTACTCGGGAGGCTGAGGCAGGAGAATCACTTGAACCCGGGAGGTGGAGGTTGCAGTGAGCCAGGATCCCACCACGGCACTCTAGCCTGGGACACAAAGTGAGACTCCGTCTCAAGGAAAAACAAAAACTGGGGAAGGATCAGTGTAGAAGGCTGTCAGCTGGCTTGTCTGCTGCCCTGTCTGGTCCCAGCTCATGTGGTCAGGGCTGGGCCTGCTGGCCAAGCCTGTCTTCCCAGGTGACACTGAAGCCTTTTCAGGGCTGGAGTGACCTGCAGCCAGCCGTGGGTGGTGAGGCCGAGTGGTTCCAGGCGCAGCTGGAGGTGAAACTGGTGACGGGGGGCAGCCCCATTGTCTTTGCCGGGAACGTCACACGGCAGGCGGGCAGCAAGCTGGCCTTCTCCGCATGGCTGAGCCATCCACTGAGTGACCAGGCCCACATGACAGGTAGGAGATGAGACCCCTTCTGCGCCCTCTGCTCTGTGGCCAGGGTAAGGTGTGGTGGCCCAAGTGCCTCATTATGCTCCTCATCTCCCCAGCCTCTCTTAATATCAACATCCCATCTAAGGGCAGATCCAGGCTCCATGTGAGCCCCCAGAACCTCCCCCAACCTCCAACTGCATCCACAAACCTTCAAATGGCAGCTTTTGGAGTGTTTTTATTCTGATCCATGATAAGAAACACATGTAATGTTTTGATCTAAAATACACTGGGCATTTAAGACAGAGCAGGTGCTGGCCCTGGTGCTGGAGGTGGGGTGGTGGCGCCTGGGTGTGCCTCTCATGGGTGTTCCGGAAGATTCCAGGGTAAGGACAGGAGCTGGGGCTGGGGGTTCTTGGAGCAGTGGCTGTCGACCCTCTGATGTGGGCGTTTGGGAGTCATAACAGCTGGCTCAGTTTCACCTGTGTGTTCTGGCTGAGCTTCTGTGTCTCAGAAGCTTCCAAAGGTGAAATTGACCCGACAACCCACCATGCGCTGTTATTTCTTTTCTCTTCTGTCTTGTTCGATTTTGGTTTTTTGTAGTTTATTTTTGGGCCAGGCGCAGTGTCTCACGCCTGTAATCCCAGCACTTTGGGAAGCTAAGGCGAAGAGGATTACTTGAGCCCAGGAGTTCAAGACCAGGCTAGGCAACATAGTGAGACCACCGCTTCTACAAAAAATACAAAAATTAGCGAAGTGTGGTGGCACACACATCTGTCGTTCCAGCTACTTGGGAGGCTGAGGTGGGAGGATCGATTGAGCCTGGGAGGTCAAGACTACAGTAAGCTGTGATCAGGCCTGTCTGTGGCCTGTTGTGCAGGGTGCACATGTGTTGGCTCTTCAAGGAGCCCCCAACGCCAAGGCCCCTCGGTGATTCCCGAGTCCCCTCTTTGCCTGGGGGTGGGGATGTTGGTCCCAGGAGCTGGTCCTCTCATCTGCCTGCTCTCTGTCCCTGCAGCACTGCTGGAGAGGAAAGAGGAGGATGGACGGTGGGTGGCCACCCTGGGTGCCGAGCTCTTCGTGCCAGGTCTGGTGGGGCTGCGTGCCATTGGCCTGCTGCAGCAATGGGACCGGCTCTGGACCAACTACCTGAGGATCCAGTACAGCCTTCTGGGTAAGGTGCTGCGTGCCTGGCTGCGGGGCAGGTGGAGGTGACAGGGCCTGCCCCGTTTCCTAGGGCTGTGGCTCCGTTAGCTAAGATACGCTGTCACCACAGGGTTTTTCCATTAGTCACTCTGTTGGTTCTGAGTAGGACTGAGTACCTGTCCATTAAAAAAAAAAAAAAAAAAAGGTGTATCTTTTAAGGGGACGTTCACCCCCATGTCTTAAGACCTTCCCATCGTCAGGTTCTAATGGAGTGACGGGTGGAGTAGAGCATGGGGTTGTGGCTGAGGCCAGGGTGGGCCAGGCCCTCCTCCTCTTGGAGCCCTGGTGGAGGGCTGCCTGGCAGAGGAGGGCAGGGGTCTATAGGTTAATCCACACAGGTCAGGCGAAGCAGCCGGCACACGAGTGTAGCACCAGCCAGAAGCTGCAGGCAGAGAGCAGCTCGAATGGCGCCTACAGGCTGGAGCTGGGCCACGAGCTCCACTGCACACAGATCCCAGCCTTCAGCCACAAGGTGGGTGCCCAGGCCAGGTGCGACATCCAGAGAGAGCACCAGAGTCAGGCAAGTGGTGATCTGAGTACCCTGAGCTCATCTCCGAAGAGATGGACTTGCTCAAAATCACATAGCCATATGGGAATGGATCCGGGGCTGGAACTTCAGCCTCAGTCTTACATCTATTCATCCAGGAATGCTTTAGCCCAGGAGGCAGAGGTTGCAGTGAGCCGAGATGGCGCCACTGTACTCCAGCTTGGGTGGGAGAGTGAGATCTTGTCTCTAAAATAAATAATAAATTAAAAACAAACAAACCATAATAGTGCTTCCTACAGAACCGTCTCTTCTGAAAACAAAGCTGATATCCCTGGAGTGGGTGGCTGTGAGGAGGCCCAGGGACTGAGTGGGCAGAGCCTCCATGGGCAGTTCACCACCCATGTGTGTCCCAGGTCCAGCTCTGGCACGAGGAGGACTCGGGCCACCTGCTCTCACAGCTGGAGGTGAGCTATGGGAAGCACTGGGACAAGAACAGCAACAAGAGGCATCTCCGTGTTAGCCAGACCTTCAAGAATGACTCCGGGCCCGCCCTGAGCAATCACTTCATGGAGGTGAGCCTGGCCACTGCAGCAGAGCCATGCCCCATGAGTCCAGCATGGATGGTGGGAGCTGGGGAACCCCCGCATGGCCCTCTGGCCCTGGCTACAAGGATGCAGCCAACTGAAACTCAGCCTTGGTGACTTTCCGTTTTGCACCTCCAGCGCCACGTCCCCAGGGGTGAGAAACGCTTCTCATAGGGCCAAGGACTGGCAGGAGGGCTTGGGAAACACAGATTTCCACCTGTAAAAATGTGTTTTGGAAAGAGGGGTTCGCGTTTAGTTTTTCCCTGAGGGTGGGTTCTTTTGCTGAGTTAGGAATGATGGTGTGCTCAGCAGCTGAATAGGTGGTGGTTCTTTTTTTTTTTTTTTTTAGACGGAGTCTCGCTCTGTCACCCAGGCTGGAGTGCAGTGGCCGGATCTCAGCTCACTGCAAGCTCGGCCTCTCAGGTTCACGCCATTCTCCTGCCTCAGCCTCCCGAGTAGCTGGGACTACAGGTGCCCTCCACCTCGCCTGGCTAGTTTTTTGTATTTTTTAGTAGAGACGGGGTTTCACCGGGTTAGCCAGGATGGTCTTGATCTCCTGACCTCGTGATCCACCCGTCTCGGCCTCCCAAAGTGCTGGGGTTACGGCTTGAGCCACTGCACCCAGCCCAGGTGGTGGTTCTTAAACAGCACTATTTAACCTTGTATGTTTATTTAAAAATTGGTTTGGAATTTTTTTTCCCTTTTCAGATCCAGTCCTGCAAATGGTCTTTTAAATATTAACTTTGATTTTAACTGTGGTTAAATATATGTCATATAAAATGTACTATTTATGTTATTTATTTAATTTAATTATTTATTTGAAGACTGAGTCTTGTTCTGCGGCCCAGGCTGGAGTGCAGTGGCACAATCTTGGCTCACTGCAACCTCCGCCTCCTGGGCTCAGGTGATTCTCCAGCCTCAGCCTCCCGAGTAGCTGGGATTACAGGCGCCTGCCACCATGTCTGGCTAATTTTTTTGTGTTTTCAGTAGAGATGGGGTTTCTCCATGTTGGCCAGGCTGGTCTCGAACTCCTGACCTCAGGTGATCCACCCACCTCAGCCTCCCAAGGTGCTGGGATTACAGGCATAAGCCAGCACGGCCAGCCACATTTACTATTTTAACCATTTTGAAGTTTAGTGGCATTACATGCATTTACATTCTTGTGCAGCCATCACCACTACTTATGTCCAGAACTTGCAAAACTGCAAGTCTGTAACCAGGAAATGCTGACTCCCCATTCTCCCCTGCTCCCAGTCCCTGGAAACCATCATTCTACTTTCTCTTTTGGACTTTTGACTACTCTAGCTACCACACAGAAGTGGAATCATACAGTATTTATCTTTTTTTTTTTTTTTGAGATGGAGTTTCCCTCTTATTGCCCATACTGGAGTGCAATGGCGCGATCATGGCTCACTGCAACCTCTACCTCCCAGGTTCAAGCGATTCTCTTGCCTCAGTCTCCCAAGTAGCTGGGATTACAGTCACCTGCCCACCACATCTGGCTAGTTTTTTTTTTTTTTTTTTTGAGATAGAGTCTCGGCCTGTTGTCCAGGCTGGAGTGCAGTGGCATGACCTTGGCTTACTACAACCTCTGCCGCTGGGTTCAAGCAATTCTCTGGGCCTCAGCCTCCTAAGTACCTGGGATTACAGGCGCCCACCACCACGCCCGGCTAATTTTTGTATTTTTTAGTAGAGATGGGGCTTTGCCATGTTGGCCAGGCTGGTCTTGAACTCCTGACCTCAGGTGATCCGCCTGCCTCGGCCTCGCAAAATGCTGGGATTACAGGCGTGAGCCACCACGCCCAGCCCCAGCTAATTTTTTGTATTTTCAGTAGAGACGCAGTTTTACCATGTTGGCCAGGCTGGTCTTGAACTCCTGACCTCAGGTGATCCACCCACATCAGCCTCCCAAAGTGCTGGGATTACAGGTGTGAATCACCATGCCTTACCTGCCCTTTTTTTGGCTGGCTTACTTAGCATGTCCTCAAGGTTCATCCATATCATAGCATGTGTCAAATTTCCTTCCTTTTTAAGGCTGAATACTCCATTGTCTGTATAGACAGCATTTTATTTATCCATTCATCTGTTGATGGACATGCGGGTTGCTTCCATCTTTTGGCTATTGTGAATAAATGCTGTTATGAACTGATGCTTTCAGTTGTTTCCATTGCTTTCAGTTCTTTTGTATATACACCTGGAAGTGTCATTGCTGGGGTCATATGGTAATTCGATCTTTAATTTTTTGAAAAACTGCCACACTGTTTTCCACAGTAGCTGCAGTATTTTACCTTCCCACCATCAGCGTTTGAGAATTCAGATTTCTCCACATCCTTACCAGAGCTTCTTGTTTTCTGTTTTTTGGACTGGGTTCCATTCTCATTGCTCGTGTGGAGTGCAGTGGTGCAATCTTGGCTCACTGCTGCCTCGATTTCCTGGGCACATTCTAGGCCGGGGATGGCATGATCTCATTGGCATCTTGGGGGGGGGGTGGGCATTCTCCAGTTTGTGCTGCAGGTGCCTGAGAGGCAGGTGGATTGCCGTGTGCAACTGCACCACTTGAGCCTCCGCTTGCCCTATGTGGAGAGAAGCAGTCACCTGAAGGTGCAGTACAATGGGCGGCCGCTGTTTGTGGCAGGCGGGCAGTGGAAGGACACATCTCGGGCCACCCTGTGGAAGTGGGAAGGTGAGTGTTGGCTGTGGGGCCTCCTTGGCTAGCAGTTCAGATTTCTGACTTCCAGGCCTTTCCTCAAGCTATGCCTCCTTCCTGGAACACCTTTTCCTTTTATAGGCTAGGCTAACTCAAGACTCAAACTGGGCCAGGCACAGTGGCTCACACCTGTCATCCCAGCACTGTGGGAGGCCGAGGCAGGAGGACTTCTGGAGGCCAGGAGTCTGAGATCAGCCTGTGCAACATAGTGGGAACCTGTCTTAATTTTAGAAACAAACACATGAAAACCCTTATCTTTAAAGAGTCCCATCATGCTTATAATTACATCCTAACTTCTTACCTTTGCCAGTCAAGTGTCAGGTCCCTGCCTCCTTCTCCAGCCTTGTCCCACCCCACTCTTCCCATTGCTCATTATCCCGCAGACTCAGAAGCCTTTTTTTGCTCCCCAGACACACTCCAGGGCCTTTGCATTTATAGATCTTTGTGTCTGGAAAACACCATCTCTCACTTTTAAAAAATGGAAAATGGATCCACTGGCTGGGTATGTGGCTCATGCCTGTAATCCCAGTACTTTGAGAGGCTGAGTGGGGGCAGATTACTTGAGGTCAGGAGTTCGAGATCAGCCTGGCCAACATGGTGAAACCCTATCTCTACTAAAAATACAAAAGTTAGCCATGCGTGGTGTCAGGCACCTGTAATCCCAGCTACTCAGGAGGCTGAGGCAGGAGGATCACTTGGACCCGGAAGGCAGAGGTTGCAGTGAGCAGAGATCACACCACTGCACTCCAGCCTGGGCAACAAGAGTGAAACTCCATCTCAAAAAAAAAAAAAAAAAAAAAAAAAAAAAAAAAAAAAAATTCACCATAGTTTATCTATGAATTTTTTTTTTCAATTTTTATTTTTATTTAAGGTGATACCTTGTTTAAAAGTGAATTTGATTTTGAGTTGCTCATTGTCAAAGATGGGTCCCATGGGGGGTCATTGTATTATGCTCTTTGCTCTTGTATAGACTTGAACTACGTTTTCTAAAAGTTGATTAAAGTTTATAAGAGAAAGATATCCTCAGTGTCACACCTGCCTACCTTGTGGGGTTTTTTTTGTTTTTTTTTTTTTTTTTTTTGAGACAATCTTACTCTCTCACCCAGGCTGGAGCGCAGTGGCATGATCTTGGCTGACTGCAACCTCTGCATCCAAGACTTAAGCTATTCTCTTGCCTCACCCTCCCGAGTAGCTGGTATTACAGGTGTGTGCTACTACACCTGGCTAATTTTTGTATTTTTAGTAGAGATGGGGTTTCACTATGTTGGCCAGGCTGGTCTTGAACTCCTGAGCTCAAAGGATCTACCTTCTTCTGCCTCCCAAAGTGCTGGTATTACAGGTGTGAGCTGCTGTGACTGGCACCTACCCCAAGTCTTGCTTAAAACAGCAAGCACTCTAAATTCTTTCAGCCAATTTTTCTGTTTATATTCTCCATCTTTTAAAATAATATAATCATGCAGTTATTTCTTGAATATTCAGCTTTGGTCATTCTCCATAGGTTTCTTACTAGAGAGGATAAGAATTTAACTCTTAGATTGGTGCCCCTTTCAAATACGTATTTCTCCCCATTTTCTTAAAAGAATTACATTTTGTTAACATCTGATGCTTACAGAATTATAACTATAAATGTCTTATATAGCTTAGATATATGGTGTACTATCATGGTGACTTTTTGTTTTTTTCTGGAGTTTGTAATTGCCTTTGTTTTTCTATTTGATTAGTTTTCTATAATTTTTGATAAATAATTACAGAATTTCAGCAGCATTGCAAAACTTTTTTCCAGGTGGTCAGACACATCAGATTGTTCATTGACTTCAATTAGTTCTGATATTTTTGTTGGGGACCCTCTTCCTGGAGCCTGTGTCTTGCTCCAAAGTAGACCAGTTGCACAGTTGTGGTTCTGTAGCCTCCCTTTTCCATCAACCTGGATTTCTTTTCACTTCTCCTCTGGGTCACAACCCCTTTTTCTTAAACCTGTGTCATCTCTCTTGGTTTATTCCTTTGTTCTGATGGAGTACATCTTTCAGTAGCTTCCAGAGAAAGCATAGATGGGAGGTGTATTCATTCCCAAGGGTTTCTGTAACTAATTACTAAACTGGGCAGCTTAAAACAACAGAAATTTGGCCAGGCGTGGTGGCTCAAGCCTGTAATCCCAGCACTTTGGGAGGCCGAGACAGGCGGATCACGAGGTCAGGAGATCAAGACCATCCTGGCTAACACGGTGAAACCCCATCTCTACTAAAAATACAAGAAAATTAGCCAGGCGAGGTGGCGGGCGCCTGTAGTCCCAGCTACTCGGGAGGCTGAGGCAGGAGAATGGTGTGAACCTGGGGGGGGCAGAGCTTGCAGTGAGCCGAGATCGCGCCACTGCACTCCAGCCTGGGGCACAGAGCAAGACTCCGTCTCAAAAAAAAAAAAAAAACAGAAATTTATTCTTTCACAGTTCTGAAGGCCGTAAGTTTGAGTCAAGGAGCCCCCAGGGCCATGTTCCCTCTTAGGCTCTGGGGAGAACCCTCCCTTGCCTTTTCCAAGCATTTGGTGATGGATGTTGAAGCTTGGTGTTCCTTGGCTTACAACCACATCCTCTCTAATGTCTGCCTCTTTTGTCACATGGCATTCTCCCTGTGTGTGTGTGTGTGTGTGTGTGTGTGTGTGTCCAGATTTTTCTTTTCTAATAGAGACATCAGTTCTATTGGGTTAAGGGCCTGTCCTATTCTATTATGACCTCATCTTGACTTAATGATATCTGCAATTACCTCATTTTCAGTTAAGGTCACATTGGGAGGTATTGGGGATTAAGACTTCAGTTAATCTTTTGGGGGAACACAATTTAATCCATAACAGAATACAAACATTTTGAGACCCTAAATGTTGATAATACTGGGGGAGTTTGAGTGGAGAATTTTAGGTTGGAAATAATTTTCTCTTGGGATTTTGAAGGAATTGCTCCATTGTTTTGAATTATTTGGGAGATCTGATGCTTTTTCTGATTTAGCATCTTTTGTATGTGACCCTTTTCTCACTGTCTTAGAAGCTTTTAGGAACTCGTCTTAGTCCTGGTAGTGGTAAATTTCATTACGAGGTACCTTAGTATGGACCTATGTTCCTCTGTTGTACTGGGTCTTTAGCATAGGGCATTTCAATTTGGAATCGTGTCATTTTGGTCTGGGTAATTTTCTCTTACAGTTTTTTTGAGAATTTCCTTTCTTTGTTCTGAAATTCCTATTGGTTAGGTGTCGGTCCTCAGAAAAATGAGCTTCTAATGTTTTCTCTGTTTCTCTTTTCAAACTAGTTTTTATTTTTGTCTTTTTTCTTTTTGTTTTTTTGGAGAATTGGGGTCTCACTATTTTGTCCAGGCAGGTCTCAAACTCCTGCGCTCAAGTGATCCTCCTGCCTCTGACTCCCAAAGTGCTGGGATTAGAGGTGTGGGCCACTGTACCCGGCCTCCTTGTTTCTCTTTTGTTCTATTTCTTTGTCCATTTGTTCTGTTTAAATGCTGATTTCCTCAACTTCATATGCCAGCCCTTCTGCTGGCATTTTTATTTTGGATTATCTTATATTTTCAAGAGCTCTGTTTTTTTGTTCCTTTCTAACATCGTCCTGTTCCATGAATGCAATTGTTTTCTCTTAGAGTATAAGTTACAGAATTTCGGGGATTTTTATCTGTTTCCTCCGAGTTTCTTTTTTCTTTTTATTTCTGTATTTCCTGTTGGAGGCTTTCCCCCAAATGCTAAGCCAGCCTTGGATATGTGTTTATGTTTGAGTCGGCTGCTAAATATTGGTTACCCTGTTTTCAAACAGGGTAATTATGTTTTGAGTGTACTCAGAAGCTGCCTGAGGACTTAATTAAAACCAGCAGTTTAGCAAAGTTAGGGATCTCATATTCTGGAGCAGAGATTTAAAAGTTTGTTTAAAAAAATCTATTCTTCTTAAAATCCTTTTATGAAACTTAGAGTAAGAGACCTGCCGAAACAGAGAGGAGAGAACACATTTCCACACTTGGGCGCCTCTTGACTTTCCTGGATCCCATTAGGGGAGAGTGAGTGCTAGTTCTCTGCCAACCCAGGATTAGGCCCTAAGACTGCCCATAACAAGGATCCCAGTAGAAAACTCAGGAATAAAAGTGGAGAAAGTGAGACATCTGGCTAAAATGACTAGAAGCCCTCAGCAAGTAAAGAAGGAAAAAGAAACTGAGAAACCAGAAAAATCATCAGACCAGTTAATTCACCTTTGGAGTAACTGGAGATCTAGAGTTTTCTAAAAGATTAGAAATCTACTGAATTTGAAGAGTTGAGGAAGAAGAATCATGAATGGCCTAAAGCAGTTGCCCAGTGTCTCACACAGAAGGGCATGGAGAAGAACTGGCAGGAATGTCCCCAGATGGTGACAAGTTTGCAGAACTTTTACCAGATGACCCATGAGGCCATCCAGAGACCCAGGAGCCAGCCCTGGCCCTGTCGTCATGGAAATGCTCTACACAGGATTTTCGGATACAGATGGAAGGACAAAATGTTTTCAGGTCCTGCCTGGGCAGATGCAGTTGTCCTTCCAGCTCCGGAGTTCCAAACCCAGGCCTGTGCCATCCCCATTCACTTTGAGAAGCTGCTGTGGGCTCCCCAATCCATAGGCTGTGTGCAGGATCCTGTAGTACCCAGAGGGGCGCCCTTGATCATGAACCCTGTGTGTGGTCAGCTCTAAGTCTGTTTCCTGCCTTTCCTCCAGCAGCCCCTAGCCGCCTGCAGCAGCAGCCGCTCTCTTCTAGTTGTGATCCAGGTCTTGAACTTGGGAGACAATTAGAACCTGGATCCCAATTCTGTCTGAAAGCAACAGAATAACATAATCTATACACTGGCACATGACCCTTGGTCCAGCCCAGTGTAATGAGAAATAAATGAATGACCATGACCTCAAAAGCAAAACAACAACAACAACAAAAACTGAGCAACCAGAGATATGTTCTGGAGGGCCCGAGCTTGCCAGGTCGCAACTGTGATCTATAAAGTGAAATAAGATCTTTATCACTATGAAAGAACATGAATGAAATAGAAAACAAATTGGAGACTCAATACTTGTTTGGAAGGAGGCGCTACATATAGGTGGGCGCACGTGCGGACTGGTAGGCTTCCCTGTCAATCAAGCAGTTGGGTGGGGACCTGGCTCTCCAGGGATCCATGCCTTCTTTCTGTTCTTCTGTGGTGCCATCTTCCCGTTTCCCATGAGAAGGGAGCAACTGGGCAGGGACTAGGCTGCCCACTCTTCAGCGTCTCCCTGTTCTCAACTGAGCAGCTCCTCCCTCCCCTTACTGTGTCTTTGTCCCTGCATCTGAGCCTGTCTGCCTCAGTTTCCCCAGACAGTAAATCTCCTGTCTCCAGCAGGGGTGGGTTGCCTGCCCCTTTTATTAACTCCCCCTTGTCTTTCATTTAGGTATCAGGTAAATGGTAACGTCCTCCTAGAAGCTTTTGCTGACCTACCCAGTTTTTATCAAATTCCTTCTGTATTGTTTTTCTTCACAGCCCTCAGCATTTCTACCTGTGTTCTTTTTTTTTTCTTTTTTTTTTTTTGAAACACGATCTCCCTCTGTTGCCCAGGCTGGAGTGCACTGGCACCATCACAGCCACTGCAACCTCCACCTCAGCCTCCCAAGTAGCTGGGATATAGGTGAGCACTACCGTGCCTGGCTAATTTTTGTATTTTTTGTAGAGGTGGGGTCTCACTTTGTTGCTCAAACTCCTAGACTCAAGTGATCCTCCCACCTTGGCCTCCCAAAGTGCTGGGATTACAGGCATGAGCCACTGCGCCCGACCTTCCAACGTTTTATTATGAAAAAACTGCAAACATTCAGGAGAGTTGGGTGAATGGTACGGTGATCACCAGCGTCCTCTCATACTAGGTTCTGCTATTGACAGTTGACCCCACTTGCCTCATCACCTCTCTATCCACATATCCAGCCCTCTTATTCTTTCTGTGCAATTCAAAGTAAGTTGTAGACATTGATACATTTCACCCCTAAACGTTTCAGTATGTGTTCATTAAGCAGAGTGAAATGCATAAATTACAGTATGATCGGATGAGTTTTGACAGGCGTATACCCCTGGGTGATCCAAACACCTGTCATAAGTCACAACATCACCAATGTCCTAGAAAGTTCCCTCATGCCTAGTTATTCCCACTTTTGAGATTTGTCCATTGTGGCTATGATGAGACTCTTGCTCCCTGCTAGAAGCTTCCTCTCCCCTGCGTACCAGATTCTCCTTTTTCCCTTGCAGGAGCCTTGAACCTGGATAGTCCATGGCTGATGGTCTCTGCAGGTCACCGGCTATACTGGCCACACCGAGCTGTGTTCCAGGCTGTCCTGGAGCTAACACTGGGCAAGGCCTGGACCCTGAAGGACCTGGTGGTCAGCGTGGCCTGCAGGAGTCAGGGCCCCAACAGGGAAGGCAAGATCCAGGTCTACACCCCAGCTACCACCTACCTCCGGGTGAGCAGTGCTCGGCCCCCAGCACATGCCTGATCCCCTGCCACTGAGACCTTTTTCTGGTGCAGAGGTGGATAAAATCTGAGGCCTGTGGGCAGATAGCAGCTCACACATGTGTGAAGTTGGGCCCTCCCAGTGCCTACAACTATCAGAGTTAGTTCCTAAGTGACGTAGAAAAATTAGACCTAAAAAAAGAAAATCTAGATTTCCCATATGCCTGCTTAGCAGCTGAAGGGGAGAGAAATATAAAATAGGAAAGCAAGTCGAACAGGACTTAGGAAATAGGCAGACATTCAGCTTTTGCCAAAAAAAAAAGTGAAAACTTCTAGGACATAAGTCGGTTTGATCCCAACTACCGACTGTAATGAAGTTGCTTCTCTGCATGCGTTTGGTGCAGAAGCAAGAACAGGTTTGGGAGAAAACCCATTAGTGTCATCTGCAGGGCTGAGGGAGCCTGGCGGATGGACTGTCTCCCTGCACTGGCTGATGCGTGAATGTGGGGAAGGTCCGGGCTTGATTGGGCTCATCCAAGGGCAGCGCAGTCCCCTCTGAGGCAGGGCTGGGTGGCACCAGGGTAGAGTCAAGAGCGGTGATAATCTTAGGAACCACGAGGAGGCCTCCGTGTAGCCGAGGGTGCCAAGACAGGAGAGCGAGGTACGGTTGGCTAGCTGGCTCCCACCTTTCACCCAACCCGAGGGCATGGCGGCCTGGTCCAGGGTGGTGGCAATGGAGGTGCCAGCAAGTGTCCAGATCCTGGAGATGCCAGATTTGCTGATGGATTGGCGGTGGGGAGGGGGTGAAAGAAAGGAAATAAATGGCTCTGAGGTTTTGGCCCAAGCGTCTGGTGGGATGGAAGTGCCATTCTAGGAAATGGAGAAGTTGGCGGTGGGGAACCAAGGATCAGTGATGTGGGACAAAGTGTTATGAAGTTCTGGTATTGGGTTGGAGGCTCAGCCACGTCCTAAACCCTGTCTTGTCCTTGTCACTTCTCCTTGTGAGACCCCCGAGTTGTGTGAACAAGGGAGGGCGGCCAAGAGGGCACCATCCCATGCAGGGCTTGTGCCAGGGTGGTGGCTGCAAGTGGTCTATCTTCCCCAGCTCTGAAACGAGCCAGATCACAGACAGCTCTTCCTAGGACTCCCAAAGACAATGGTGATGGTGCAGGGAGAGAAGGCCACCCGCCAGCATGTGCCCTTCAGGGTACAGACACCCTGGCTACTAGTAATAGCGGCCCAGCAAGGTCAGATTCCCTCCCCAAACTGAAGAGGAGAGAAGGAAATTATGCTTGCTCAGGGTTAGGACGACAGAGAGGAGTTTTTCTTTTGGTCTCAAGGCCCTGTAGGAAAACTAGCCTACCTGCCCCAGTCAGGTTAGGTCTCACAGAAATGGCATTGAAGGGGTTTTGAGGTATGAATAGGAGTTCACCAAGCAGGAAAGAGATGAAAGGGTATCCGCGGGGGAGGAAATAGGGTGTGCAAAGTCCTTGGTCCCCCTCTTCACCTCATTGCAGGTCTCCACGGTGACAGTCTTGGCACAGAGCCTCTTCCACAGCTGGAGTGAAGTCGAGTCATCCTGGAACGCAGCAGTGCAGGGTGAGATCCATGCTGAGAACAGCCGGGACCGTAAGATCCTGAACTGCTGGTTGAAAGGCCCCCGGCAGGAGCTGAACCTAACAGCCGCCTACAGGCACCTGGAGTGGGTAAGAGCCTAGGAGGCCTGTGCAGCCAAGAGACCACCAAATGCCTCACCTGGGTCTCCTATCTCTCTCCCTGCTTGGGATGGAGAACGGTTTTGTGCCACTGGCTTGGCCCGTTACCTTGGGCCTCCTGGAGCCTCTATTTCTCTCTCTCTCTCTCCTTTTTCCTTTTCCTTCTTTTCTTCTTACGTATTTTTTGATAGTCTCATTCTGTTGTCCAGGCTGGAGTTCAGTGATACAGTCATAGCTCACTGCAGCCTCAAACGTCTGGGCTTAAAGGATCCTCCCCACTCAGCCTCCCAAGTAGTTAGAACTATAGGCACATGCCACCCATGCCACCATGCATTGTTGGTTTTTTTTTTTTGGCAGACACAAGGTATTGCTGTTTCCCAGGCTGGTCTTAAAGCCCTGGGCTCAAGTTACCCTCCCATCTCAGCCTCCCAAAGTGTTGGGATTACAGGCGTGAGCCGCTGCGCCCAGACAAGCCTTAGTTTCTTGTTCTGTGAAATGAACCCTGGTCACATTAGCACAGATCCGGGAGCGAAGCTTGGCTTCCTTTAGCTGAGAAATCCAAGTTCTTCATTCCCCCTGGGTACCTAGGGAGGTCTAGACATGGTGGTGTGCCGGTGGGATCATGTGATCTAATCAGGGTGGAGGTTGTGGGTGGAGTTTGGTAGTCATTCTCGGATAGTCATTTCTGGGGGTGATGGGCAGGCTGTGGGGGGCTACCCCTTGCCTTACTGCAAGGCAGGTCTGCAGCATGGTCCTGCTGGCCCGTCCCTCCCTTCAGCCTGGATCTTGTTGCAGCCCCAGAAGACCCAGGTGTCGCTGACGGCTCTGCGGACTGGTGCCCAGGGCCAAGCTCAGGGCCTGCAGTTGGAGGGAGAGCTGGAGGAGCTGAGGCAAGACAGGACATTGTACCGGAAACGGGGGACCTTGCTCCTTAGGTGTGTGCGTCCCTTCTCCTCGGCTGACACCCTGCAAGTTTCCCCTTCTCCAGCATGGAGGGTCCCCAGGGGAACAGGATGGGCAGAGCTACCTGGAGAAACCCTGCTGACCTGCTAGGGCCCAGATGGAACCCAAATGCCAGAGGAGAGCCACCTCCCCTGAAAGCTCCCACATCCCTCGCCCCCTCCATTAGTTGCTGAGGTGGGAGCAGAAGTGAGTCTCATCATCCTAGCCTGGAGCTGCTTGGGTAGTCTTCTCATTTCCTAGAGACAGAGCTCATTAGAAAAGCAGTTCCCTGTGTGCAGGCAACAGCACGAGGTTGGGATGAGCAGAGCCATCTTGGACTCCAGGCTATGCATTGAGCAGCTCTGTGGCCTCAGATAAGTCACCTACAGCCTAAACAGCAGCAGTGATGACAAAGGAAGAGCAGCATCGTTTGCATGGTGTTCATTTGTGTTTTTATCCCACTTACGTTCGTTGAGCACCTACTATGGACCAAGGGCTCTTCTGGGCACGTGGAAAATGGCAGAGAACCAGAACATCAGAAACCTTTGCCCTTGGGGAGCTTGCGTTCATTTCATATATGTTATCTCTAATCCCGACCACTGTGTCCAATCAATATTATTTTAGACCCCGTTTTACAGATGGGGAAGCTGAGGTACAGAAAAATCAAGTCCTTTGCCCAAGGTCACACAGCTAGTGAACGACCGTGCCTGGATTCCAGTCCCAGTCAGTGACACCAGATGCTGTGTGCCATCTATCCCCTTGGGTCTTTGCTGTCAGATGGCGATGGGGAGCCCAGCCATGCCCACTTCACTGGCACAGTGAGGTGGTGAAGGCTTCCAGATGCCAAATTGTAAAGCACAGGGCTGCCAGGTGTCCTATATTCTCTTCTCTGTGATAATCTTAACTCTGCAAGCTCGTGACAGGCCCAGGCTGAGAACGTGGGGCACAATTATCCCCCAACACTACCAGCTGCTTTAATGGCTTTGGCCTGTTTTTCCCTCTGCACACCAGGCACCCCTTGCACCTGCCCATCCCGCAGAGCCTCCTCCTGCAGGAGACCTTCACGGCTGATAGGCGACACCAGCGCTATTCCCTGGAGACTAGAGTTGTCCTGAATGGCCGAGAGGAAACCCTGCAGACTGTGGTCTTGGGCTGCCAGGCTGGACACCCCTACGTGAGTGGGTCCAGGGCATAGCTGGGAAGGGGTCTGAGAGCCGGAGGAAGGCCCCAGCTGCTTCCTGACCCCCTGTGTGCGTGTGTACATGTATGTGGTTGTCCCTCCCAGGTCTGTGCAGGTCTGATGCATCCATACGATGGCAAAGTCATCCCCAGGAACACAGAGGGGTGCCTGGTTGCTTGGAATCAGCACATGGTAAGAGCGGAGACCCCAGGGACCTTTGCATCCCAGTCAGCCCTGGTTCGAGTTGCTGCCATCTCTCAGTAGAATTAAAAACATGTTATCTGGGCTGAGTGCAATGAGTCACACCTGTAATCTTAGCTACTCAGGAGGCTGAGGTGGGAAGGTCGCTTAAGACCAGGAACTGGAGATCCATCTGGGCAACATACGGAAACCCTGTTTCTAAAAAAAAAAAAAAAAAAAAAAAGGAAAGAAAATTTGTTTAATTAGTCAGGCGTGGTAGCATGTTCTTGTAGTCCCAGCTACCTAGGAGGCTGAGACAGGAGGATCTAATTAAGCCCAGGAGGTTGAGGCTTCAGTGAGCTATGATTGCACGATTGCATTCCAGCCTGGGCAACAGAGCAAGACTCAGACACCTACCCCGCACCCTGGCCCACAAAAAAAAGTTCTCCTGGCCAGGCGTGGTGGTTCCTGCCTGTAATCCTAGCACTGTGGGAGGCCAAGGCGGGCAGATCACCTGAGGTCAGGAGTTTGAGACCATCCTGGCCAACATGGTGAAACCCCATCTCTACTAAAAATACAAAAACTTGCTGGGTGTGGTGGTGGGTACCCGCAGTCCCAGCTACTCAGGAGGCTGAGGCAGGAGAAGCTGGGAGGTGGAGGTTGCAGTGGGCCAAGATTGTGCCACTGCATTCCAGCCTGGGCCACAGAGTGAGACTCTGCCCCCCCAAAAAAAATAATTCTCCTGCCTGGGTTCCCTGTTTAATTTGGTCCTCCCTAGTACAGTCTGTGTGACAGTCAGAGGGATATTTTCTAAAGGCCAGCACACCCCTGCCACCTGCTTGCTCTCAAACTCTGACAACGTCTCTTGGGATGAAGCCCCACTCCCGCCACCTCAGCCCCGCTTCGTGGCCTGCATCCGCCTCCTCCAGCCTCTTCTCATTTCCTCACCTGGCTCTTTCCTGCCTCGGGACCTCTGTGTGTCCTGTGTGCCTGGAGCCGTCACCCTCTCCTTCAGCTTTGCCTCTTCCCTTTTCATCTTTTAGGATTGAGCTCAAGCATCCTCTCACCTGACCCCCAGAACACCTCACACACACCCCTGCTTACCCTGGCGATGCCTTATATCTTCTTCTTTCTTTTTTTTGGGAAACAGAGTCTCACTCTGTCACGCAAGACAGAGTGTAGTGGTGCAATCCCAGCTCACTGCAACCTCTGCCTCCCAGGTTCAAGTGATTCTCCTGCCTCAGTCTCCCGAGTAGCTGGAATTACAGACGTGCATTCCCACTGCTGGCTATTGTTTTTTGTATTTTTAGTAGAGACTGGGTGTTACCATGTTGGCCAGGCTGTTCTCAAACTTCTGATTTCAAGTGATCTGCCCACTTCGGCCTCCCAAAGTGCTGGGATTACCGCTGCACCCAGCTTGCCCTGTATCTTTTGCTTCTAGTACCTATCACAAATCCCAGTTCTTTTTTTTTTTTTTTTTTTTTAAGACAAAGTCTCGCTCTGTCACCCAGGCTGGAGTACAGAGGCATAATCTCGGCTTACTGTAGCCTTGTCCTCCTAGGCTCAAGTGATCCTCCCACCTCAGCCTCCCAAGTAGCTGGGACCACAGGCACACACTACCACCACACCTGGTTATTTTTTATTTTTATTTTTAGTAGAGACAGAGTCTTGCTATATTGCCCAGGCTGGTCTTGAACTCCTGGACTCTAAGCAGTCCTCCCATCTTGGCCTCCAAAGTGCTGAGATTACAGATGTGAACCGCTGTACCTGGCCCCAGTTCTATTTTTGTGATTCATCCATCACTGGCTTCTTTGCTACTCTGGAAAACTCGTGATCTCCACAAGTACTTTACACTGTAGCCATAGGGCTTGGTACACAGTAGGTGCTCAATGAATAGCTGCTGCCATGATGCTATTTAACACCCATCGCATGCCAGGATCCAGAGCAGAAGTCAACAAACTTTTCTGGAAAGAACCAGATAGTAACTAGTTGAGGCTTCATGGGCCACATGGTTCAGGTCTTGTTGACTCATATCTGCCGTTGCAATTCAAGAACACTGTGGATAATACGTAATGAACGGCGTGGCTGAGTCCCAACAGGATTTTACTTGCAAAAACAGGCCACATTTGGACCGGGGCTGTAGTTGCTGACCCCTGACTTAGAGGGTCTTTTTTGAGGCAGGGTCTTGCTCTGTCACTCAGGCTAGAGTGCATGGCTCACTCACTGCACCCTAAGCTCAAGTGATCCTCCCACCTCAGCCTCCTAAGTAGCTAAGACCACAAGTGTACACCACCACACCCAGCTCATTTTAAAATTTTTTGTAGCGATGGAGGTCTCACTATGTTTCCCAGGCTGGTCTTGAACTCTTAGATTCAGGGGATCCTCCTGCCTCACCTTCCGAAGTGCTGGGATTAGGCCACGCGTGGTGGCTCACAGCTGTAATCCCAGCATTTTGGGAAGCCAAGGCGGGTGGATCACTTGAGGTCAGGAGTTCGAGACCAGCCTGGCCCAAATGGCAAAATCCCATCTCTACTAAAAAACTATAAAAATTGGCTGGGTGTAGTGGCGGGTGCCTATAATCCCAGCTACTCGGGAGGCTGAGGCACAAGAAGCACTTGAACCCGGGAGGCGGAGGTTGCAGTGAGCCGAGATCCCACCACTGCATTCCAGCCTAGGTGACAGAGAGAGACTTGGTCTCAAAAAAAAAAAAAAAAAAAAAAAAGTGCTAGGATTACAGATAAGAGTCACCAAACCTGGCTGAGGATCTTGGCTTGTGGTTCCCTGGGGGTGAAACTTATTTTTGCCTGTGCATCCTTGGCTAATTATTTCGTGTCTCTGGACCTCAGTTTCCTTGTCTGCAGAATGGGAGCAGCAGTGCTTATCTCTATGCAGTGGCTGTGAGGATTACAATGTAGTGTTGTAAAATGCCTACTAGAACCTGATCCAGGTTGCCTTCCCTGACACCTTTTGGAGGAGTTGATACTCTGGGAGAGCACCGTATTTTTCAGCGAGCATTTATGGAGGATTTACTGTATGCAAGGAAGATAGTCATTGTGTCTCTCTCTCCCTCTCTCTTTTTTTTTTTTTTGAGACAGAGTCTCACTCTGTTGTCCATGCTGGAGTTTGGAGTACAGTGACTTGATCTCATCTCACCGCAACCTCCACCTCCCAGGTTGATGCACAGACCCCTCCCACCATTTTTTTTTTTTTTTTTTTTTTTTTTTNTTCCCTGGGGGTGAAACTTATTTTTGCCTGTGCATCCTTGGCTAATTATTTCGTGTCTCTGGACCTCAGTTTCCTTGTCTGCAGAATGGGAGCAGCAGTGCTTATCTCTATGCAGTGGCTGTGAGGATTACAATGTAGTGTTGTAAAATGCCTACTAGAACCTGATCCAGGTTGCCTTCCCTGACACCTTTTGGAGGAGTTGATACTCTGGGAGAGCACCGTATTTTTCAGCGAGCATTTATGGAGGATTTACTGTATGCAAGGAAGATAGTCATTGTGTCTCTCTCTCCCTCTCTCTTTTTTTTTTTTTTGAGACCGAGTCTCGCTCTGTTGCCCAGGCCGGGGTGCAGCTGCGCGATGTCAGCTCATTGCAACCTCTACTCCCTGGGTTCAAGTGATTCTCCTGCCTCAGGCTCTCGAGTAGCTGGGATTATAGGCTCCCATGACCACAGCCGGCTAATTTTTGTACCTTTAGTAGAGATGGGGTTTCTCCGTGCTGGCCAGGCTGGTCTCGAGCTCCTGACCTCAGGTGATCCCCCCGCCTCAGCGTCCCAAAGTGCTGGGATTGCAGGCATGAGCCACTGCACCTGGCCGTTTCTCTTTGCAAGATACAAAACAGCCCCTGGGAAGGAGGATGAACCAGGCAGCTGTTGAGCAGTGAGACCCACCCTTCTGGGGGCTCCCTTCACCATTAGTTAAACGAGGCTGCGTGCGGCTCCCCAGGGATAAGGTAGTACAGTTCTTGGAGCTTCTAGGGGGAAACAGACGGCAGGATGACAGCCTCAGACACCTGCAGAAGTGGTTCCCGATGGTGTTTGCTGTTTCTTAAACCGGAGATCGCAGAGCCGGCACTATGGGCCAAATTCAATCTGCAGATGGGTTTTGTTTGGTCTGCTTAGCATTTAAATGTTTTAAGGAAATTAATTGCTACCACTGAAAATCAGAAGATTTTGAGTAAAACCCAGATTTCTGGTGTTTATAAGAAAAAAATTGAGAAGGCGTGACCACACCAGGCCTCAAATCCCAGCTGACAACAACAGGCTCAGACTGAGTAAATGGCAATCGTTTAGTTTCATATAATTTGGCTGTCTACTCTTTTTAAAACCGTGTCTAGCCTGGGCGAGATGGCTCACGCCTGTAATACTAGCACTTTGGGAGGCCGATGCAGGCGGATCATTTGAGGTCAGGAATTCAAGACCAGCCTGAACAACATGGTGAAACGCCATCTCTACTAAATCCAAAAAAAATAGCCAGGCGTGGTGGCAGGCGCCTGTAATCCCAGTTACTGGGGAGGCTGAGGCAGGAGAATCGCTTGAACCCGGGAGGTGGAGGTTGCAGTGAGCCGAGATTGCACCACTGCACTCCAGCCTGGGTGACAGAGACTGTCTCAAAATAAAATAAGTCTGTTTAATGACATGCATTTTTTCCCCCCTCTTGGACCCTTATTTCTCTTCCTCCGTCTTGGTTTTAAAGTAAAGCCGAGCACCCCTTTAAAGATGCACCCCTTTAAAGATGCATTCCAATGATAAAGCTCCTTGGCAGGCATTTTTAACTTCTCAGTCAACACAGGTAGGAAAAGATGGTAACGTGCTACTATGTACTTGGCCTATGGCAGAAGCTAAATGGTTGTTGAGTGAATAAACGATAGAGCCATTGTGTATTAGTTTGGTATGGCTGCCATGACAAATCGCTGCAATCTTAATGGTTTAAAACGCCACAAATTTATTTTACAATTTTGGAATTCAGAAGCCCAAAATGGATCTCATGTGGCTAAAATCAAGGTGTTAGCAGGGCTGTGTTCCTTCTGGACGCTCTGGGGGAGAGTCCATTTCCTTTCCTTTTCCAGCTTCTAGAAGCTGCCTGCATGCCTTGGCTTATGGGACTTTCTTTCATCTTCAAAGCCAGCAGCGTGGCATCTTCCAATCTCTGTGTGACTCTGACCCTCATGCCTCCCTCTCACAGGACCTCTGTGATTACTCTAGGGCCACCCAGATAATCTCCTCATCTCAAGATCCTCAATCCAGTCACACTGCAAAGTCTCTTTTGCCATGAAAGGTCACATATTGACAGGTTCCAGTGATGAGGACATGGATTTCATCGTGGAATGATCTTCTGCCAGCTCCACTATGAGTTACACATTCTTTCACTCTAGCTCAGCTTTGTCCTTGGAGTTTCAGGCTGTAGCTAGTGATTCTGTGTTTGTCCAAGTATTTATTGAGCACCTACTACATGCCAGGACCCGTGCTAAGTATTAGGAATATGGCAATGAACAAAATACACTACTCCCAAGGCACTTTCTTTGAACAAGACACAGACATTCACATTTGTTCCATCAAGCCCACCCTGCTAATCTTAGCTGTAGGCACTGGAGTTTACCATTCCTGTGTACCCGTGCCCACTTCCTGCCCTATAAGTGGAGGAGTGTAGACTGCTCCATAACCCATCAATCTTTTTTTTTTTTTTTTTTTTTTGAGACGGAGTCTCGCTGTGTCGCCCAGGCTGGAGTGCAGTGCAGTGGTGCGATCTCGGCTCACTGCAAGCTCCGCCTCCCGGGTTCACGCCATTCTCCCGCCTCAGCCTCCGAGTAGCTGGGACTACAGGCGCCCGCCACCACGCCCGGCTAGTTTTTTGTATTTTTAGTAGAGACGGGGTTTCACCATGTTAGCCAGGATGGTCTCGATCTCCTGACCTCGTGATCCACCCGCCTCGGCCTCCCAAAGTGCTGGGATTACAGGCTTGAGCCACCGCGCCCGGCCAACCCATCAATCTTTGGACCACTTTCTTCTGACGGCTGGGTTCCCAGGGTGGCTTCCGCAGGCACAGAGAGATGGTATGAGACCTCTCTCAGTGCCTCTGGTTCTCACACACTCAGGCTAAGAACAGGGAGATTGAGGCTACTTTGAAAGTCAACCGGAAAGTTGTGCTGCACTTGAAGGGTTTACATCGTGACAGATCTCAGCATGGGGAAATCCGGCACAGCCTGGCCCTGGACTTGGCCCATTCCTACCAGGTATGGGTCCCCAGGTTGGGCAGACGCTGGTTTGTGCCCTCCACACAGAGCTTGACTGTTAGCAGAAGTAAAGGGTGTTGTCTCTTTCTTCCCAGCTGAGCTTCCCCCAGGCCCTGAACTTGGATGGGGGCATCATCTTTAGACAGAGTCCCCAAGGAACATTCAACTTCGGTGTGGATGCACGAGCTGCCGTCAACCACAATGTCACATCCCAGGTCAGGAGGCTGAATTCTGCTCCCTTGCCAAGGGAGGCCGGGTCTTAATAACCTTTAGAGAAGGTGACCTATATGAGATGTCTGAGGAGGTGGCAGGAGACATGACCCTGGAGAGCCAGCAGCACAGTCCTTATTTTGGCAATGTGTTTGTGATTAGTCAGGATGCATTGACTGTTGTAAACAAATGTTTGGCTCTTTGTGAAAGGCCAGTGTTCACGTCTCAGTTCACCATGGCTCTGCTCCATACAGTCTCTCAGGATCCAGGCCTCCCCACCTTGTGGCTCTGCCCCAGTGGGCAGACAGAGGGAGAGAGAGTAGAGAATTATGCAGGAGGCTTTTATGAGCCAGACCCATAAGTGGAAAGGTCATTCCTGCCTGGGTTCTCATCACATGATCCCACCTAGCTGCAAGGGAGGCTGGGAAATGTAGTTTTAGCTGTATGTCCAGGAAGAAAAGGAAATGCAGTTTGGTGAATATATAGCAGCCATTGTAGGTATATTTACTCATTCATGATTGTTCATTTGTTCATCCATGGGCATGTGCATTCATATCCATTCATTCAGCATGGATAGGTTGTATCTCCTGTGTGCCAGGCTCTGTGATGTGCACTGGGGATGCATGGGTGACTCTGTCCCCATCTCTGTTCCCATCTCTGACAGGTTTCAATCTAGTGGGCAGTTTAGTGTTATGTAAGTTCAAGTTCAATTCCCAGTTCCACTGTTAACTAGCTGTGTAACCTTGGGTGAATTACTGAGTCCCACTGAGCCTCAGTTTTCCTAGCTGGGAAATGGGATGGTAACAGCAACCCAGCAAAGCAGTGTTGAGGTTTAAATGAAGTAGTCATTGTGAACCTGGTAGCACAGTGCCTGGTTCACAGTCAGGGTCAACTAGAAGGTGGTGTGGCTGTGGGAGGCATGAGCAGGCACCATGGCAGGGAGTAGGGGGTCCCAAAGTGGTCTTCCAGCCCCAAATCCAGGACAACACTTCCTAAGCAACCTTGTTCAGTAGCACAGCCTGAGTAAGATTGAGGGGTGAGGAACACTGAGGGAGGACAGAAGTTTCTGGTTTGAGCTTTGGGCAAATTCTGGGATGCGTTTGCCTAGTAGCCACCTCCTAGGGTTCTGCATCTCCCTCTCTGTTCCCTCTGACCCCTCTTCAACTCTCCCCACAACAGGTCTCGGTCCAGCTGAACGGATCTGACTTCGACTTTGCATTTTTCTTCCAGCTCAAGCATCCCCACAGACCAACATTTCCTCCAAACTTCCAGGTATGGACGTTGCTTCCTTGCGGATGACCTTGACTTGCCTGCCAAGAGTTGTCTGTGAGCAGCTGGCCTGCTGGGGATGGGCGGAAGGAAGGCAGGATGGGGGCCTGAGGGAGGGAGGCCACACTTGTAGTGTTGTGCTTAGCCAAACAGCCTCTGCAGAATCAAGAACAGATGGCAGGGAGGTTTCCACATCCATCATTTGGAAGTGATGGTCCAGGCTGAAGGGGGTGAAGGATCTCATTTCACTCTTGAAAATGGACAGAAACAGAGTTTTCCTCCAAACTCTGCCCTGTATTTGGGCTTTGGCGAAGCTGTGTAATCCTTCAAGAGAGCTTTGTTGATCCAGTGTATTTTGGAGGTGGAGAAAGACATCCAGGTGGGAGCCCCGTCCCCCCACCAAGTTTGCAGCTTCATTGAGCAGACTGTGCATGGTGTGTGCCATAGGAATTAGAGGGTGACTAATTCAAGGATGTGGAGGTGTAAATAGGAAATCCCAACAGGGATGAGGCCCTTAGGAGACGTGGGGCAGACCTTTAATTTGATAGCGATAAAAAAAATTAGAGGTGGGGTCTCACTATGTTGCCCAGGCTGGTTTTAAACTCTTGGCCCCAAGTTGTCTTTCTGCTTCAGCCTTCCAAAGTGCTAAGATTACAGGCATGAGCCACCGCACCTAGCCTGATAGCATTTTAAAATTTCTTTTGAGACAGGATCTCACTCTGTTAGCTGGGCTGAAGTGCAGTGGTGGCGTAATCACAGCTCACTTCAGCCTTGACCACCTGGGCTCAAGCAATCCTTCCACCTCAGCCTCCTGAGTAGCTGGTGCCACAGGCATATGCCGCAACACCCAGCTAATTTTTGTACTTTTTTTTTTTTTTTTTGGCAGAGACGGGGTCTCGCGATGTTGCCCAGGCTGGCAATGAGCCCCTGGGCTCAAGTGATCCTCCTCCCTTGGCCTCCCAAGGTGCTGGGATTATAGACATGAGCCACTATGCCCAGCCCTGATAGTATTTTTTAAACACCTGCTGTGCATTCCCTGTGTGTTGGGTTTTGACACTCGAATGGAGCCCGAGAGTGGCTCTGAACGGAGGGAACTGCTTATTCTTAGAGGCACGAGTTTTCACAGGTTGATGTCCCTGAAGCCAGGCTCTATCTTCACATTGACACAGGTCACCATTTCACTAGCAGCCTTTTGCTTTTGTGGAGTTCCCTGAGATCACGGCCCATCTGAGAGCTGCTGGCATTTTAGATGGGAGGAAATGCCATCATAGTAACCATTTGTTCTAGGGGCTGATGTCTGTGGAGTGATTGCTTGGCAGGCTCTGTTCTAAACCCTGTTTGTGGATTATCTCATGGTCACCTCACGATGCTGTTGTGGGGAGGCGTGGAGCACTGTTGTACCATTTTGTGGATGAGGCTCTGAGACTTAGAGAGGTGGTGTGACTTGCCCAAGATCATGGAGCTCAGCAGTGGAAGATCTTGGGTGGGAACCCAGGCGTTCTGGTTTCAGAGCCCGTGCTATCGATCCCCCGAACTCATCGGGGACTGGGGGTGGGTTCCCCTGGAAGCTTGGATGCTGGGTCATCTAATGGGTGCAAATATTATTATCATTAGTATTTTTTGAGACCGAGTCTTGCTCTGTCACCGAGGCTAGAGTGCAGTGGCATGATCTCGGATCTGCAAACGCCACCTTCCGGGTTTAAGTGATTCTTGTGCCTCAGCCTCCCAAGTAGCTGGGATTACAGGCATGCGCCACCACATCCAGCTAATTTTTTGTATTTTTAGTAGAGATGGGATTTCAGACTGATCTTGAACTCCTGACCTCGAGTGATCCACCTGCGCCAGACTTCAAAGGTGCTGGGATTACTGGTGTGAGCTCCTGTGCCCAGCTCAAACATTAATTTTAATTTTAATTTTAATTTTTAAGACAGTGTCTTGTTCTGTCAACCAGGCTGGAGTGCAGTGGCATGACATGGCTCACTGCAGCCTCCACCTCCCAGGCTCCAGCCATCCTTTCGCCACAGCCTTCTGAGTAGCTGGGACTATAGGTGCACGCCACCACACTCAGCTAATGTTTTAATTTTTTGTAGAGATGGGGGTCTTGCTCTGTTGTTCAGGCTGGTCTCAACTCCTGGCCTTCAGCAATCCTCCTGCCTTGGTCTCTAAAGTGCTGCAGTTACAGGTGTGAGTCATCGTGCGCTACCAGTCTATGGGTTTTGACAGACATTATGGATCTGCCTTGACAGCATCATTCAGAGCAGTTTCCTTGCCCTAAAAAATCCTCTGGGCTCTACCTTTTCATCCCTCCTCCTACACTCCACCCCCTGGCAACCACTGTTCTTCTTACTCTCTGTGGTTTTGACTTTTTCCAGAATGTCACAGAGTTGGAATATAGTGTGCAGCCTTTTCAGATGGGCTGCTTTCACTTAGTAATATACATTTAAGTTTCCTTCATGTCTTTTTCAGCTTAATAGCTCATTTTATATTAGTGCTAGATAATATTCCATTGTCTGGGTGTATCATGTTTTATTCAGCAGTTCATCTGTGGAAGCACCAGGCATTCTTTTAAAACCTTTCCAGGCGAGGCACGGTGGCTCATGCCTGTAATCCCAGCACTTTGGGAGGCCGAGGCGGACAGATTACCTGAGGTCAGGAGTTTGAGACCAACCTGGACAACATGGTGAAACCCCATCTCTACTAAAAATACAAAAAAAAAAATTAGCTGGGCATGGTGGCGGGCACTTGTAATCCCAGCTACTCGGGAGGCTGAGGCAGGAGAATCACTTGAACCTGGGAGACAGAGGGTGCAGTGAGCTGAGATCACGCCACTGCACTCCAACCTGGATGACACAATGAGACTCTGTCTCAGGGGAAAAAAAAAAAATTCATTGTGATTGCAATACACAGGCTGGATTCAGAACCATGGGGCTAAACCTGCTTTGCAGATGGGGAAACTGAGGCTCAGTTCAGGAAAAGGAGAGGCTCAGGTCCTGTGGAGCTGGTGGAGCCTTGGGCCTCTCTGCTCCCACCCTCCACTGCTCCCCTCCCCACTGCTCCCTTCAACACCCTTGTTGGGGCTGACTACGTGTTCACCCCCGCCTCACTGCTTGGGTACCGAGATGCCATCCTCTTTGAACCCCAGAAGTTCTGGGTTCTCTGGTTCCCGCGGGGCACTCTACAGGGCCTCCTTTTCCGTGGAGGAGTTGCAAAGATGTCCTCTGCTTCCCCCACCAGCACGAGTTGTAGAGCTAGGCAGACTCAGGTGGCATATATGACCCTCTCAGAGCCTCAGTTTCCCCATTTGTACAATAAGAACTCCCATTTCACATGTGGAAAGATGGGACTGTACCCCTGGGCCAGGTGCTGGAGCCAGGGTAGGCTGTCTCCCTCATCCCTCCCTCTGTCTCATTTCTCCTGATTGTGTGCTGTCTACCATGATTGGTGACTGCTCAAAGTTGGAGTGGCTCAGGAGGGCTTCCTGGAGGAGGAGGCAGCCCTACCCCACACCCAGGATCCCATAGACCCTTCCTGTCCCTCCCCCGCCTCCCTGTAGGTGCAGGCAGCTGCCAGGCGCTACAGAGTGTGCAGCTTCAACGTGTCTCTATCTGTGCATATGTCTGGCCGGGAGCTGGTTCTGCTGGAGGTCGACGCCAGCCAGGACACTCGGAGAAGCAGCCGGGGCTGGGGTGTGAGTGTCCTTCTCCACCAGGCTGTCCTCAGTGCCCCCAGGGTTGTTCGGCTGCAGCTGTCTGGAAAGATCACCCCAGCAAGGTAATGGTCCCCAGGTGGTCTGCAAGGAGGCGGGGAGACCACAGAGGCCAAAAGGCTGAGGCCTGGGCAGTCCTCACTGAGAGGCCCCTCTTCTTTCCCTCCGAGACCACACCCAAGTCAGCCCCATCGGTGCCACTGAGGGCATGAAAAGCGGGTGGTTTTCAGTTTTTCACTTTTACCCTTTATTTTTTTTGCATTGTTATGAGAGTGTTCATTGTAGACGGCTTAAACGATAATGTATAAAGGGCTGGGCACCATGAGTCACACCCTAGGGCTTTGGGAGGCTGAGGCAGGAGGATTGCTTGAGTTCAGGAGTTCAAGAGCAGCTTGCACGATATAGCAAGACCCCATCTCTCCAAAAAATAAATAAAAATTAGCCTGCTAGGCCGGGCACGGTGGCTCACGCCTGTAATCCCAGCACTTTCGGAGGCCGAGGCGGGCGGATCACGAGGTCAGGAGATTGAGACCATCCTGGCTAACACGGTGAAACACCGTCTCTACTAAAAGTACAAAAAATTAGCCGGGCGAGGTGGCGGGCGCCTGTAGTCCCAGCTCCTTGGGAGGCTGAGGCAGGAGAATGGCGTGAACCGGGGAAGCGGAGCTTGCAGTGAGCCAAGATCGCACCACTGCACTCTAGCCTGGTTGACAGAGCGAGACTCCGTCTCAAAAAAAAAAAAAAAAAAAAAGATTAGCCTGGTATAGTGGGGTGCACCTGTAGTCCCAGCTACTCAGGAGGCTGAGGTGGAAGGATTGCTTGAGTTCAGGAATTCAAGACCAGCCTGGACAACATAGACCCCATCTGTACAAAAATTTTATTAAAAAATAGCTGGATGTGGTGGCGTGCACCAGTAGTCCCAGCTACTCGGGAGGCTGAGGTTAGAGGATTGTTTGAGCTTGGGAGTTGGAGGCTGCAGCGAGCTGTGATTGCAGCATTGCAGTCCAGCCTGGGTGACAGTGAAATGAGCCTGACTCTAAAATAGTATTAATAATAATCATCATGTAAAGAGAAATGAACCAAAAATCACTAGTGATCCCAAGGAATGTGTATCTCCATTTGGTCTCATGTCTGAGTATATATTTACCTACTGATGTGTCCACTATGGTGAGGTGCTCAGGAGCCAGGGGTGACCACTTGGGTTCCAGTCCGACTCTGCCACTGCTGCCTCTGGGACCACTCGCCCTTCTGTGCGTCAGTTTCTCCACCTGCTTTTTAGGGTTTTCCTAAGGATGAACTGAGCCCTGCATGTGAGTTCCAAGCGAGGGCCAGTGAGCACGCTCCATAGCTGGCTACCATCTTTGCTGCAGGTGTAATCGGAAAAAACAAACTCTTTTTGGCTACTATCCTCTTAATGCTCAGTACAGGATAATTCTGTGGCCAGGAGCAGGGGTCTTTTTCCCCATAAAGCAGTTCTCTGGTGGACACGTACTGGGTGTCCTACAAATTAACTCAGTTCTGACCCTATATACCTGGAGGTAGCATCAGACCCCCACAGGTTAAGTGTGCAAGACTGCCCCCAACTTTAGACACCATTCCCCTCAGCCTCTCTAGTGGCTGGAACTACAGGCTCACCACCACACCTGGCTAATTTTTGTACTTTTTTTTTTTTGTAGGAACAGGGTCTTTTTTGTAGAACATGGTCCTCTGCAGTCCCATGTTTGTTCCAGGTTTGGCATGGATTTAAGGAGCCCCTGGGCTGTGGACATGATCCTAGATAACCGTGTCCTCAGAATTGCCACCACAGCTGTCCCTCCACCTGTCCAACTGTCCATCCTTATCCCCAGTCTGAAAAGGATTTGAGGCAAATTATTAAAATGTACCTTGTTCTAGGTCAGGAGTTGGCAAACTCTCAAGGCCAGATGGCAACTATTTTCAGCTTTATGGGCCGTATGGTCTCTGTTGCAACTACTCAACCCTGCCATGGCGGCACAAGAGTGTCATAGACAGTTCATAAATAATGGGCATGATTGTGCTCCAATAAAACTTTATTTATAAAAAGAAGTGGTGGGCCAGCTTTGGCCCACAAGCTGTAGCTTTCCAACCCTTGTTCAAAATTTTAAAAAGATACATGAGGAAGCTAGGGAGAAGGGAAAAGAAAAATAGGAAAAATGGGAAGCTGCTCCAAGTAGTGTCAGTAAACAAAATTCATGCTATGAGTTCATCTGTGTTATGTACAGCTCAGCTGAAGATTTGGATCTGAGCTTCCTAGCAGCCAATGCAGAGAGAGAAACCAACAAGTAGTAATATTTGCAGTGGCCCTCAGGAAGTTTACACACACACAGTTAACAGCTGTGCACCATGAAATGCATGGCTCATCTTGTTCCTGGTGGTGAAGCTCAAGGGAAATCTCTCCAATGGTGTCATACAGGAACTCACTGTGTGATGATAGGGACTGCATCCCCTGCCCCAGTTTTCCAGGAAGTTTAACAGCAAGCTTCTTGGGGCTGTTCTTTTTCTCACATTTATCAGTCACTCATTTTGACCCAGGAGCAGGCATCTTATATTCCAAAGTTCATTTAATTCTAAACAATACTGTGCTTTAGGTACTGCTAACTGCCTATTTGAGCTTTGAGCTCATTACTCTCTCTCTCTACCTGTTTCCTCATCTGTATATTGGGGATCATAATATTCTCAAAACTCACAGGGCTTTTGTAAGGAGTCAGACAATGCATCTAAAGTGCACAGTGCATGGCAGAGTGTGTTGGTTAGATGTTGCTGCATAACAAGCTACCCCAAAGCATAGAGATTAAAGAACAACCATTTTGTTTGCTCATGATTCTGTGGGTCAGGAACTTACACAAGGCTTAGGCAGTTCTGCTCTGTGTGACTTTGGCAGGGGTCATTCTCTGGGACTCTTGGCTAACATCAGCCTTCAGCTGAGTCAGTTCCTAGACAGATGTGTGCATGGGCTGAGGGCGGGGGTGGACTGGGAAGTCTAGGAAGGCTTCCTTCACATGTCTGGCACCTCGGTGCTCTTCCATGTGCAAACCCCCCCACTCTTTTCAAGTGGCTGCTTGGGCTTCCTCATATCATGGCGGTCTCAGGCTGCTCAGACTTCTTACCAGGTGGCTGGGTTCCAAGAGGGAGCATTCATGTGAGAAGGTGAAAGTTGCAGATCTTAGGGCCCAACCTTGAAAGTTCTGCAGTGTCATTTCTGCCACATTCTATTGACCAAAACGCAGGTCAAAGGGCAGCCCTGATTCAGAGGGAGAGGAAATAGATCTCACATGTTAATGCAGGAGTGGCAAAGTCACCTTGCAGGAGAGTGTGTAGGAAGAGCCGGCCATAGGTGCAAACACACTGTATCACATCTGGGTGAGTACCTGTCAGTATCAATATCAATATCAGTTCAAGGTCAGGTGCAGTGGCTCATGCCTGTAATCCCAGCACTTTGGGAGGCTGAGGCGGGCAGATCACCTGAGGTCAGGAGTTCAAGACCAGCCTGGGCAATGTGGTGAAACCCTATCGCTACTAAAAATACAAAACTTAGCTGTTGTGGCAGATCCCTGTAATCCCAGCTACTCGGGAGGCAGAGACAGGAGAATCGCTTGAGCCCAGGAGGTGGAGGTTGCAGTGAGCTGAGATCACTCTACTGTACTCCAGCCTGGGTGACAGAGTCACCCTGTCTCCCAAAAAAAAAAAAAAAAAAAAAAAGCTAAGTATCAGTTTCTCCACTTTATTCCCCACTTTGCAGAAGGAGAAACTGATGCTTAGAGAGGTTGTGTCCTTCTCCCAGGTCATCCCGTTAGTGAGTAGCAGCATTGAGATTGGAACCCAGATTTGCCTGACTGCAAAGCCCATGATCTTAACCCCCTCACTTCACTGCCTAGGATTTGGCTGTTTTCCAAGGCACTGCTGGACCAGAACACAGCACAGCTGCTCCTCAAGGCATCTGAGGAACGGAGGGGAGGCCGGGTCCTGACCTTACAGAGCCAAACCCGCCACACGGTGGCTGGCTGGGCAGCGATGCCCCACCTCCTGACACTCACAGGAAGGCTGAAGCAGAAGGAGACACTTCAAGAGGGTGAGGGCCTGGGGAACGCCATGGGGGCGGGGCAAGCACTTTCTATGGAACTGCAAGGTAGATTCAGTTCCACCCAAGTCCAGTGATGCTCCAACTCCAGCATCTCACACTGGCATATCCATAGGTTTAGATAAAGGGGTATGGATGATTCCCCTTTGTGAGAAATATACATTCTGACAAAAATCTACCCATTAAAAACTGAATAGGTTTCCTTATGCAGGATTTGTCAGAGCCTTTAACATGCTAATGGACATTGTATATCTCCAGAAGGAAGAGTTGGGTGCAGGGTTTCCCAGGCATATTTTTTGGAATACCTTTTATTTTGACATAACACCAGACTTGTAGAAAAGTTGCAAGAACAGTGCAAAGAATCCCACAGGCCCTTTGTCCAGATTAACCAGCTACTAACATTTTACATTTCCTTTATCATTCTCATATTCATATTCTCTCTATATGTACATATATTTAACGTATTATTTTATTCCTGAATTGTGTTTTTCCAGGTTGCAGACGTAATTCTTTTTTTTTCTTTTTTGAGATGGAGTTTTGCTCTTGTCCCCCAGGCCGGAGTGCAATGGAGCAATCTCAGCTCACTGCAACCTCCACCTCCCAGGTTCAAGCAGTTCTGCTGCCTCAGCCTCCGGAGTAGCTGGGATTACAGGAACTAATTTTTTTTTTTAGGGGAGGCATTAATAATCTACCCCTAGTTTAGCATATAATCAAGAAATAACCGTAATAATGGGCAACCAGCAGCCCTCAGGGCTGCTGTATCTGGAGTAGCCATTCTTTATTCCTTTCCTTTTTTAATAAGCCATTCTTTATTCCTATCCTTTTTTAATAAACTTGCTTTTGCTTTGCACCATGGACTCACCCTGAATTCCTTCTTGCAGGAGATCCAAGAAGCCTCTCTTGAGGTCTGGATCCAGACCCCTTTCCTGTAACACGTCCATCTATGTTATTTTTGATGCTTTTCAGAGTGAGTTGTAGACATCAGAACACCTTACTTACTAAACGGATTATCATACACATCATGAACTAAAGCTCAAAATTTGCTTACAATTCTCCCTGCTCTTAGTCTCCCTCTCTTTCTTCCTTCCTCTGATGTAAAATTTACAGACAATGAAATGTGCACATCTCAGCTGGGAGCAGTGCCTTCCACCTATAATCCCAGCACTTTGGGAGGCCGAGGAGGGCAGATTGCTTGAGGCTGGGAGTTTCAGACCAGCCTGGGCAACAGAGGGAGACCCTGTCGCTACAAAAATTTTTAAAATTAGCTGGACATGGTGGTGCATGTCTGTAGTCCCAGCTACGTGGGGGCTGGGCTGGGAGGATCGCTTGAGCCTGGGAGGTTGAGGTTGCAGTGGGCCATGATTACACCACTGCATTCTAGCCTGGGCAACAGTGAGACCCTGTCTCAAGAAAATAATCATTTTAGTATCTAGTGGTTTTTCCTTGTGGCTTTAATTTGCATTTCCCTGTTGATGAATGATGTTGAGCACTTTTTTTTTTTTTTTTTTTTTTTTGAGATGGAGTTTCACTCTTGTTGCCTAGGCTGGAGTGCAATGGTGCCATCTCAGCTCACCTCAACCTCTGCCTCCTGGGTTCAAGAGATTCTTGTGCCTCAGCCTCCCGAGTAGCTGGGATTACAGGCATGTGCCACCATGCCTGGCTAAATTTTTTTGTATTATTAGTAGAGACAGGGTTTCTTTATGTTGGTCAGGCTGGTCTTGAACCCCTGACCTCAGGTGACCTGCCCACCTAGGCCTCCCAAAGTGCTGGGATTACAGGTGTTAACCACTGCGCCTGGATGAGCACTTATTCCTGTGTGTTATTTGTTCATGTAGCTTCCTTTGAGACAGTTGAGACAGGTCACATTAATTTTTTTTGCCCATTTATTGTTTGTCTTTTATTGAGTTGCAGATACTCTTTATATATTCTGGAATAGAATATTTTCTTCCGTTTTGATTTTTTTTTTTTTTTTTTTTTTTTTTTTTTTTTGAGATGAGGTCTTGTTCTGTTGCCCAGACTGAAGTGCAGTGGGATGATCATGGCTCACAGCAGCCTCAAACTCCTGGGCTCAAGTAATCCTCCTGCCTTAGCCTCCCAAGTAGCTGGGACTACAGGTACATGCCACTATGCCCAGATACTTTTTTTTTTTTTAGAGGCAGGATCTCCCTTTTTTGCCCAGGCTGGTCTGGAATGCCTGAGCTTAGACAATTCCCCCACCTCAACCTCCCAAAGTGCTGGGATTACAGGCGTGAGCCACTGTGCCCAGCCTGGCCTGATATTTTTTATGCCATTTAGATTTTTTTTTTCTTATTGCCTTGGCAAAGAAATACAGTATAATATTGAATAAAAATGCTAAGAGCAAACATTCTTACCTGTTCTCAATCTTACAAAGAAGACATTCAAAATTTCCACGAATAATTTTAACATTTGGTATTAGTTTTGCAGAGTTATTTTGTTTGTTTGTTTTTTAGAGGCAGAGTCTTGCTCTGTCTCCCAGGCTGGAGTGCAGTGGTGCAATCTCTGCTCATTGCAACCTGCAACCTCCGCCTCCCAGTTTCAAGCAATTCTCCTGCTTTAGCCTCCCGACTAGCTAGGATTACAGGCATACGCCACCACACCCGGCTAATTTTTATATTCTTAGTAGAGACAGGGTTTCACCTTGTTGGCCAGGCTGGTCTCGAACTCCTGACCTCAAGTGATCTGGCTGCCTCAGCCTCCCACAGTGCTGGGATTACAGGCGTGAGCCACCGTGCCTGGCCAGATTTTATTCTTAAGAATGGATGTTGAATGTAATCAAATGCCTTTTCTGAATCTAGTACATATTCATATGGTTTTCCACCTTAATTTTCTTAATAGACTGAATTAAATTGGTCTTCAGTGTGAAACCGACCTTGCTTTAGTGGGATTCCCTGCATTTTTTCATATGTATTTTTCTTTCCTTCTATACGTAATTGAATTTGGTTTCCTAATACTTTGTTAAGAAAGTTGGTGTTGGCCGGGCACAGTGGCTCACGCCTGTAATCCCAGCACTTTGGGAGTCCAAGGTGGGTGGATCACGAGGTTAGGAGATCGAGACCACCCTGGCTACCACGGTGAAACCCCATCTCTACTTAAAATGCAAAAAAATTAGCCAGGCATGGTGGCAGGCACCTGCAGTCTCAGCTACTTGGAAGGCTGAGGCAGGAGAATGGTGGGAACCCAGGAGGCGGAGGTTGCAGTGAGCTGAGGTCGCACCACTGGACTCCAGCCTGGGCCACAGAGTGAGACTCCATCTAAAAAAAAAAAAAAAAAAAAAAAAGTTGGTGTATGTGTTTATAGCACTATTGGGCTGTAAGTTTCCTTTTTTCACAAAGCTCTTGTCAGGTTTGGGATGAGGTTTATGCCACTTTCATAAACCAAGTCGGGTATTCTCTTCTCTTTTCTGAAGGAGTTTCTGTGAGATTGGTGGCGATGTTCCCTAAACGTCTGATCGCCTCTACCAGCAAAGACGTCTGGAGCGTTTTTTGAAAAACGTACAGAGCTATATAAATGTATAGCCCTATATAAATAGAGAGCTATTCAGATTTTCTGAATTATTTTGTGAATTAGCTCACTTGATTTTCAGAGCGTCCTGGGAGGGAGCTAGTGTACTCTGGATTTCACAAATGTACCATTTCTGACATGAGTTACAAGTGTGACATCGTGAATTTAGCGACTTCCTGCCCCCAAATTATTTTCCCTCCTCTCCAAAACGGCTCGTTTCCCTGAGCCGCCCCTACTCTGTTCTTCTCCACCATCCTCTGCAGGCACCCTCAGGGTCACTGCTGACTCAGCTGTGCTGGGCTTCCTCCTGCGGGACAAGCATGAGAAGGCAGGGAATGGCACCAGTGTGCGCAGCGTGACCTGTGTCCTTGCCCAGAACAGCAGCCAGGCCTTGCCTGGAGAGCTCCAGCTGAAGGGCCGGCTGCAGGCCCAGACGAGGAACCTGATGGCCCAGGCCAGCATCCGGGCTCATGCGGCCAGCCTGGCTCTGGGTGGCGCTTGCTCCTGGGGCCCCAGGCACGGCCAGCTTGTGGTTGGCCTGACACACAATATCAGCACGCTGAGTGATGCAGGTAGGACGAGTGGTCCAGGCAGAACAGCTTCTTCCTCCAAGACTCCTAAGTCCTGGAGCCAAGGGAGGGGATAAATGAGCCTCCAACCCTGATTCACATTCCACCTTCATTTCTTTCCCCTGCTGGCTTCCCCAGCACTCCTGCATCTCCTTCCCTGGGCTGTGATTCAGGTTCAGGGCACCAGTTGTTACCATATTGACATGCTTCAAATCAGATGGTGACAGCCCCTGCCACCAGCCCCCTCCAGGCCTCCCACCCCCCATTCCCTGGGACAGCTCATGCAGCGTGGATACCTGGCCTAGCCAGGACCCAAAAGATGCCCCCTGGGACCGCAGTATGAAATAATCCCAGCAGCCCCTGCTCGAGCTCCCAGATGTTCCCTCCAGGTCTGGAGGGGCCCCCAGGTACAGCAGCGAGGGGAGGACACATGATCAGACCCCTGTTTCCCTCTGAGATTTGGGCTCTTGCCTTGGGGAGCTAGAAATCTTATAGGGGACATGGGTCTTATCACCGGCTGCATGTGGCAATTGTGCCGTGAGGTTGGACCAGATGAAATCGCCATTTTTGTGAGATGTGGACAGTTTCAGATAGTTTAACCTGGTGTATTGGGGACAGTAGGACCTGGAGCTGTGGAGCTCAGGGGATCCTCTAGGGAGCAGGTGTGCTGGCCAGGCCCCTGTCATGTTTCCGTCGTGACTAAATGTGGTGGACTGGTCTCAGTGGCCTCTGGGGTTCTGCCCACTCCTGCCCTCTGGCCTCTTCCTCCAGGACTCCCCTCCGAGGCAGGGATGCTCCTGTCTCTCACCCACATGGCTTCCAACTGCTCAGCACGCCTGGCACTGCGGAACGCGGGGGGTCAGCTAGATGCTGCCCTTGGCCTGGAGGACTTGACCCCCGAGTCCCCAGGCCACCAGCTCCATGCCAGCCTCCGCCACACCCACACCATGCCCAGCCTCAAGCACTGGGGCCTCCCCTTCTCCATAGACGGCCACGGGCACTTCCAGGTGAGTGAGGAGGGGGCTGCACCCAGGCCCTCCCAGGGGACACCAGGTCCCAGGGACACCCAACAGCTTTGCTTCTGCCCAGAGTGCGGGACACAGTCTGGCGGCCGGGCTGACGGTAAACTTGGATGGTGAGCAGCTCCTCGCAGCCCTGGAGAGGAAGGCAGAGGATGGCCGCCAGTGGCTGGTGCTGGGGCTGCACCATGGCCTCTCGGGGCTGCAGGGCACCCTGCCCTCCCAGCTGGAGGTGAGTGGGTCGGGTGCCCATGTGGGCCAGGCTTCAGCCTGCACCAGGCCCTGCCTGGTAGAATGAAGACGATGGAGGCCCTGGTCCCTCAGTTCCTCCCTGGGGCCGCCACCCTGGAGAAGCCCCGCACCTGCAGCTGTCTTCTTCATTGTTCTCATAAACGAAAAGCAGCAAGACCACCTCGGTGCCCGTCCCTGAGGGTGGCTAAACCGTCCATGGTGGGAGAGGGAATGTGAGTGACCAGGGCTGCTGGCCTGAAGCCAGGCTGCACCATCGCCGACTGTGTGACCACACGCAAGATGCTTCCTGTTTCCCTGACTCGGGTGACGCAGTTTCCTCATCTGCCACCTCCTTCCATGGTTACTCTAAGGTTCAGTGAGCACCGTGCCTGGCGCAGAGGCCCTGCATGGGGGGAGCTCTGCTTACCTTCATCTGATGATGAGGCTGTGGCTTCGCCCTCAAGTCTCTGTGCAAACCTCTCTTTCGGGTTGTTTGCCCTCGGTGGCTTCCCCACAGGGTAGGGTCAAGTGGGATCTTGGCACCCACGACAGTTCACTGTGGGGTCGGGAAAGAAGCCAGCCCCTTCCCACCCACTGGTCTCTGTAGGTCAACTGCAGTGGAGACGCCTCGCCCACCCAGCTGTTAGGATGGTGCCGAGGAGACATCGCTGGGCAGCCTCTCGAGGTATGGGGTCTCTGTCCTGGGCGGGATGGTTGTGGTCCATAGTGGACCCCCTCAGCAGGGCTGGCACAGTCTGATCACAGGGGCTGCTTGTGGTGTGGCCCGGGGCTGAGGTCACTGCCAGGAGATACTCACATGGTCCCCCTCCTTCAAGACCCCCCACATCCCTGGTGACATGCACCTGGACTCCCAGTTCCCAGGGGCATCAGCTCAACCTGAGGGTCTTCGCGTGGTCCCATCTGCAAACACAGGTAGACGTCAACCAGGCCCCAAGGATTGCAAGCCCACCTCTGTTATGGGCAGCTGGGTTAGTGGACAGCTGGACTGGTGGTGGGCATGTCCTAGCATCATGAGACAAGTGGACCATGGAGCTCAGGGCTGGCGTGCGGCTCGGCTCAGGTGGCTTCAAGCTCTCTCTGACTAGGGAGCAGGCAGGAAGCACCATGCCTTTCTCCTTGTCCTGTCTGCCTCCCACCACTGCCACCTAAGCGTCATGGGCTCAGGCATTTCTATTTCGTGCCTGGTAGTATCCCCAGGTTTAAGACAGGGTCTTAAACGTCTCCCCCCCCACCCCTCTCCTCCCCTCTCCTTTCCCGAGATGGAGTTTTGCTCAGTTGCGCAGGCTTGAGTGTAGTGGCATGACCTCAGCTTACTGCAACCTCTGCCTACCAGGTTCAAGTGTCTCCTGCCTCAGCCTGCCAGGTAGCTGGGATTACAGGCGTCCACCACCACGCCCAGCTAAATTTTTGTATTTTTAATAGAGAGGTTTCACCATGTTGTCCAGGCTCGTCTTGAACTCCTGACCTCAAGTGATCCGCCTGCCTCAACCTCCCAAAGTGCTGGGATGACAGGCGTGGGCCACTGCACCTGGCCTGCTCCTGCTGTTTCAATGATAAACCTGTGTGAGTTGGGTGCAGGGGTTGCAAACTGAGAGCCTTTGGGGGCCAGGCGGAGAACTGAAATGTGTCACTGAGCTGTGTGGGGAACTACAGAGTGTGTGCCACGTCTCAGACCCTCTACATCATATGTATCTTTTCACATTTCTTGTAGTAAAATGTGTGTAATAATGTAAAATTGTTTTAAAGCATACAACTCGGGGACGCTATGTTCGTTCACACTATTCTACAATCATCGGTGCTTGCAAGTTCCAGAACTTTTCATCACTCCAGTGGAAACCCCATATCCATCAGTAGTCCCTCCCATCCCCTCCTCCCTGGTCCCCAGCAACCATGAATCTGCCTTCCATCCCTATGCATTCGTCTATTCTGGAAATTTCATACAAACGGAATTATACATGATGTCGTGTATCCCAACACTTTGGGAGGCCAAGGCAGGTGGATCACTTGAGGTCAGGAGTTCGAGACCAGCCTGGCCAACATGGTGAAACCCTGTCTCTACTAAAAATACAAAAACATTAGCTGGGCGTGGTGGTGTGTGCCTGTAGTCCCAGCTACTTGGGAGGCTGAGGCAGGAGAATTGTTTGAACCCAAGAGGCGGAGATTGCAGCGAGCCAGGATTGCGCCATTGCACTCCAGCCTGGGTGGCAGAGCAAGACTCCGTCTCACAAACAACAACACAAAAAATATCAGAGTGAGTGACCACATAAAACTTACCAGCTCAAGGGCCACTAAGTTGCAACCCCTGGTCTAGGGTTGACTGGACCCTGGGAACGCCCAGTCCTGGGGGGAAAGTCCAGGGAGCCAGCTATGTGTTGATAAGGGCTCAGGCCTCAGTTTCCCCAGCTCTGCCCTCTGGGGTTGGGGTGCAGGGAAGCGCTCCGTGGATAGTGACAGAGAGCTCAGCCATGGCCTCTCTGCTCTCACACTGAGTCTCCTTGGTGCCATCAAGGTCAGCGGTGACACCAGCAGAGGCGTAGCAGGCAGGCCTGGGTGTGGCCCAGGATGGACGGGGAAGGTCTTGCAGAGCTGGCCAGCAGTACAGAGCCCCTGAAACTTACGATAAGTCCAGCCCTGAGTCCTGGGCTGTCATGCCAGAGGGTGGGTGGCACATGATCAGAGCCCAGCAGACCTGGACCTCCTGTGGGGTCACACGGCAGATGCGGCCTTCTGCCTAAAGTGGGGCTTCCTGCACACCCAGTACACAGGCATAACCAGGGAGGGCGTTAAAATGCAGGCTTGATTCAGCAGGTCTGGGGTGGGGCCTGAGACCCTGCATTTCTCAGTCCAGGTGATGTAGTCACGGCTGGGCCGCAGCTCATTGTTTGGGTCACAGGGGCCCAAGGTGTCCTCTCCACCTCCCTCATTCATCCCTGCTCCTTCATGCCTTGGTAGCTCCTTTGATAGTGGTGGAAGAGGTGGTGGAGATTTCACTGAAGGTTTTTGTTTTTTGAGATAGAGTTTCGCTCTTTTGCCCAGGTTGTAGTGCAGTAACGTGATCTCAACCCACTGCAACCTCCGCCCACTGGGTTCACGAGAGTCTCCCACCTCAGCCTCCTGAGTAACTGGGATTATAGACAACTGCTACCACACCTGGCTAATTTTTGTATTTTTAGTAGAAATGGGGTTTTGCCATGTTGGCCAGGACAGTCTGAAACTCCTAACCTCAAGTTATCCACCGGCCTTGGCCTCCCAAGGTGCTGAGATTATAGGCGTGAACCAGTGCGCCTGGCCTTGCTGAAGGTTTTACCGAGACAATTGTGGGTGGCATGGGAGGGAATTACATCTCACAGCAAAGTTTGAGAAACTTTTTCCATCAAGGGCCGGATGGTAAACGTTCTAGGCTCTGTGGCCCTGCAGTCTGTGCCGCAGCGCCTCCATTCCGCTGCTGTTGTGTTGTGAAAGCAGTCACGGGAATAGGATGTGAACATGTTACCGGAAGGGAATCTCAATCCAGACCCCAAGGGAGGGTTCTTGGATCTTGGGCAAGAAACAATTCAGGGCTGCTGGTTGCCCATTTTTATGGTTATTTCTTGATGATATGCTAAATAAGAGGTGGATTATTCATGCCTCCCGTTTTTAGACCATATAGGGTAACTTCCCGACGTTGCTAAGATATCTGTAAATTGTCATGGCGCTGGTGGGAGTGTAGCAGTGAGGACGACCAGAGATCACTCTCATCTCCATCTTGGTTTGGTGGGATTTAGCCAGCTTCTTTCCTGCAACCTGTTTTATCAGCAAGGTCTTTATGACCTGTGTCTTGTGCTGACCTCCTATGTCGTCCTGTGACTTAGAATGCCTAACCTCCTAGGAATGCAGCCTGGTAGGTCTCAGCCTTATTTTACGCAGCGTCTATTCAAGATGGAGTTGCTCTGGTTCAAATGCCTCCGACAAACAGGCAGGGCTGTGTTCCAATGACTTTGTTTACAAGAACAGATGTAGGCTGTGGTTTGCAACCTGTTTCGCACCAGCCAGGAGATCTTGGTCTTCCCAAAGCCTTTCTCCAGCCATCCTCCCCAGGCCTACTCTCCCCTGCCTGCCCCGCTTCCTGATTGGTTTCTGCGGGTTTTCTCTGTGGTCTCCTGGGTGCATGTGTAATTAGCTGGAGTAACCACGTTGGTCATCAAATCTCCTGCAAGAGGGTGTGAGTTCCTCCCACCACAGTGACGTGAATGGCACTGATAACCCCAGGGTTTGTGGGAGCCAGTGCCAGCTGGCCCCAGGCTGGCTCTCTCTGCACAGGGCGGTCCAGCGTCTCCTCGGTGTCGTTCCAGGTCTCTGTGGACATTCACAACGGCAGCTCCGGCTTCGAGCATTCTGGACGCGTCGTGATGGGGCCCACGTTCCTCAACTACTCCATGAGCTGCTGTTACCGTGATGGGCACCTGGAGCTCTCCGGCCGGAGCTGGCATAACAGTGAGGCCTTGTTGTGGGCAGGGTTCCCAGGCGAGGCCTGCCTGAGCGCTGAGCTGCAGATACACGGTGAGGCACCCAGTGCACAGCCCCGGGACTGCGGAGCTGGCTTCCTCCATGCCTGGGCCAGCCCAGCAGCCTCAGGCCTGGACCCAGGTGGCACCCCCATCAAGCCCAGTGTGGCTCTG
This sequence comes from Theropithecus gelada, assembly GCF_003255815.1. Taxonomy (NCBI): domain Eukaryota; kingdom Metazoa; phylum Chordata; class Mammalia; order Primates; family Cercopithecidae; genus Theropithecus; species Theropithecus gelada. Next base: position 71,300,651 of record NC_037688.1, read on the forward strand.
GGCTCTAGGACAACCAGGACAGCCTTGCCCATCAATGACCTAATTCCTGAGACAGGCGGATTAGTTTTCCACACACCGGTTGGCTTAAAACATAGAAATCTTAGCTAGGTGTGGTGGCACCGGTGTGTGGTCCCAGCTACTCGGGAGGCTGAGGCAGGGGATCGCTTGAGCCAGAAGGTTGAGGGTGCAGTGAGCTATGATTGCAACACTGCACTCCAGCCTGGGTGACAGAATGAGACCCTGTCTCAAAATAAAAGCAAAAACAATCCACAGTGGATTGAGGGCCCGTCCGATTTAGATATGACCTTATTTTTACTTAATTACATCTGTAAAGACCTTGTTTTAAAATAAAGTCATAATCACAGGACAGAGGGTGAAGGGGGTGGGTGGGACTTCAATATCTCTTTTATGGGGACACGGTTCAACCCATTATGGTGGGAAGATAAAAGCAACAAGAGGAGCCAGCATTGGCTGAGCACTTACTGCATACATGCCAGGCAAGCTGTGTACACACGACAGCTCAATACAGTACAGCCGTCCCAGTCACACAGGGGGAAAGGCAAAGCTCTTAGAGGGGCCTGTGAGCCGTCAGAATCCACACCCTTCCCCTCTCTGTCTTCATCTCCCAGCCCCCAGCCCTACTTATTCCACTCCTCGCTGTTCTTCAACACGCCAGGCTTGCTGTGGCCCCAGGACCTTGGCACAGGCTCATCCTGCTGCCTGGAATGCCTCTCTCCCACACGCCTGCCTGGCTTCCTCACCTCCCTTAGGTATTTTTCCAGTGGCATCTCAGGGAGGCCTCTCTTTTCTACCTCCCATCGCCTCCCATCGCCTCCCATCCCCTCCCATCCCCTCCCATCCCCTCCCATCCCCTCCCATCCCCTCCCATCCCCTCCCATCCCCTCCCATCTCCTCCCATCCCCTCCCATCTCCTCCCATCCCCTCCCATCTCCTCCCATCTCCTCCCATCCCTCTCCCCAGCTCTGTCATTTGACATATGTGTAGCATACAAATGCCTTTGTTTCTCATTCTTTCTATGCTAGAATCACCAGAATGTGTGCTCTGCGAGGGCAGGCATGACTTCTGTCTGCTTTGTTGCACGGTACATAGTAGGTATTAAATGGGTGCGTGAACGAGCCTATGAGGTAGGGTTAGGAATGTCATTCCCATTCTGCAGATGAGGAATGGAGGCTCAGAGAGGTTGAGTCACCTGGCCCAGGTCACACAGCTGATAATGACAGAGGGAAGATTGAACCCAGAGACACCCTCTGACCCCCATATAGATTATGGAGACGTGACTCTTTTTTTTTTTTTTTTTTTTGACTG
>NC_037688.1:71302073-71310736 GCF_003255815.1 Theropithecus gelada
GAGTCTGGCTCTGTCGCCCAGGCTGGAGTGCAGTGGCCGGATCTCAGCTTGCTGCAAGCTCCGCCTCCCGGGTTTACGCCATTCTCCTGCCTCAGCCTCCCGAGTAGCTGGGACCACAGGCGCCCGCCACTTCGCCCGGCTAGTTTTTTTTTGTATTTTTTAGTAGAGACGGGGTTTCACCGTGTTAGCCAGGATGGTCTCGATCTCCTGACCTCGTGATCCACCCGTCTCGGCCTCCCAAAGTGCTGGGATTACAGGCTTGAGCCACCGCGCCCGGCCGGAGACGTGACTCTTAACCATTCAGGACCCCTGGGACTCCCCAGTCCCCTGGGGCATCTTATGTTGGCCTCAAACTTTTTTATTTTGGGGGCCAGGTGTGATGGCTCACACCTATAATCCTAGCACTTTGGGAGGCCAAGGTTGGTGGATCATTTGAGGTGAGGATTTCGAGACTAGCCTGGCCAACAAGGTGAAACCCTGTCTCTACAAAAAAAAAAAAAGAAGAAAAGAAAAAATTAGCTGGGCATGGTGATGCATGCCTGTAGTCGCAGCTACTCAGGAGGCTGAGGCACAAGAATCACTTGAACCTGGGAGGCGGAGGTTGCAGTGACCTGAGATCACGCCACTGCACTGCAGCCTGAGCCACAGAGTGAAATTTCGTGTCAAACAAACAAACAAACAAACAAAAAACACTTTATTTTTGGCCCTCAGCCTCCTGAGGGGTGAACAGAGGACAGGATCACATGGGGAAATTGTCCCCAGTCTGAGATGACCTCACGGTTCGTTAGGGATATGATAGCCGAGTGAGGGGAGGTCATTCTGGGTGACCACCTCCACGCCACTCTAGTTCCCGACCCAGGATGCCTGGTATGGCCGCCCCTAGCCAGGAGTGACCTCTCCCTTCTCCCACTGCTGTCCACAGTCTGCTGTCGCCACCTCTTGGGATGCTTTCTGCCTGTCGTTAACATTCCTGGTGTCTCTGACAGCCCGGTGCTCCCTGGCGTGGGGATTGTGTCCCCTCTCCTCATGCCCTGCACATAATAGGTACATGTGGTTGAATGTTGAACGAGGAAGGAAGGAAGCCTTTCCTGAGGCCTTCTACATGTCCCATAAGTGGTCCTCTCCCGTGTGTTGCCCCATTCACTCTGGACACTGTCCCCTGAGGCAGGCGGGCTGTGCCCACCTCATAGATAAGGAAGGTGAGACTCAGAGCTATGGAGCTCGTACACCCTGCTGGCCAGATGGGAGGTGCTGGAGCCTGGCTGAGTGTCACTTGGGCCTGAGCCCAAGCGGTGAGCTGCACCCCACGGGAACCTGGCGTCTGACGTAGAGTAGGCGCCATCTGTTTGCTCTGGGACTCCCGGACCTGATGGATTTCTCTGTGTAGCAAAGGGAATTTAAGTTAAAGAAGAAATTCCTACCTGTGAGCCAGAATCTCCTGTTCTGCAGGGAGTGATGGGAGGGACGGGACTCTCTAGCCAGGGCCGTGTGGCTGCAGGTGGAAGTCAGTGGCTGCAGTGGCCATTTGTGGAGAGCAGACCTCATGCTGATTCCTCTGCAGGCTACTCGGATAATCCTCAGGAATCCCTGCAGAGAAGCCTTTCATCCCGCAGTCATTCAGAAAGCACTCGCTGCACCCCCGCTGTGTGTCAGGAGCTGTCCTAAGAGAAACCCCGCCCCCAGGGACTGAGCTTCTGGTGGGGTGGGAGTATGGGGAGCAGGGACCCAAAAAGTGAGTGAGTGAGGTCATTTCAGGTTGTGCTGGGAACCACACTCCAGGGAGATGGGATGGAGGATGCCTGGCAGCAAAGGATTGGGAGGGACTTCAGATGTGCAGTCAGGGGAGGCTTCTTGAAGGAGGTGTCATTTCAGCAACTTCAACTTCAATGAGAGAAGGAGCCACCCAGACCTAGATCCTCAGGGACACATTATGATAGGTGATGTCAAGGAGGCTCAAAATGGTTGACCCCACCCAGCCCCCACGCTGTGGCAGCCTTGCCCTTTCCTGCTGGTGTTGTGTTTGAGGGCCGCAGGGCATGGCCTCTCCTGCAGTCTGGTGTGCTCCTGGACTGGGAAGGGAGGTGAACCTGTCTTCAGTAGCCCATGCCATTCTCTGCCTCTAGAGACCCAGACCCAGGCCATGGTAGCCTTCCGTGGCAGGGACAGTGGAGTCAGCATGGACCTGGCAGCCCTGGTGGCTTGGCCACTATATGGCCCACTGCAGCTGGTGGCCAATGCCAGCCATGCAGTGCCTGCTCTCCAGAGGCTGGGCCTGCCCTTCACCAACCAGGTAAGGAGTGGGTGGGGCAGGACCTCCCTCCAAATTCTGTCCCCTCTGTCCAATTCCTAGTGTGCAGAGGACCCGCTGTGTGCAGGGTGGGTGGGGAGGACCAGGCCTTGGGTTTCCCCAGTACTTTACAGTTTACAAAGGCTTCCTTCATAATTGCTGTAACTGCTGAGGTCTGCTGAGCAGTCTCTGCGTTCCCAATCACAGGGCTGGCGTGGGTGGGTGCCCGGGGCCTCTCCTGGCTCCTGGCCTGCGTCCTTCTGCCCTGCAGTCTTGGGTCAGAATCAAAGCTCCTGCTGGTCAAGCGCCTGCCCCGTGCCCAGCCCCCTTTAAAGGGTTGATGGGCGTTTGTTAGTCTCATCCTCCTAACGCCCCAGAGAGAGGCAGGATGGTACCATCCTTGCGAAGGCCTTCTCTGGTGTTTAGATCCCAGCCCTGCTGCTTGCCAGCTGTGTGGCCTTGGGCAAACTCCTTCACCTGTCTGTACCCTCATCTCCTCATCTGCAAAATGGGGACGATGATATTACCTATAATGTGGAGGTTGTGAGGATCGAGTGAGTTAATCCCATTAATGCCTGCGTAGATGCTTAAGAAGCACCTGTTGTGATGAAGGGGAAGATGATGCTGATGGTGTGACAATGACTATTATCATCATCACCTCTGGGTCACATGTGAGAGTGGGCGACTTGCCCAAGGTCACCTAGCAAGTCAGCAGCAAAATAGGGGCTCAGACTTGGCACCCTGGCTCTTCCTCTTGGTGTCCTCCTGCCTCGGAGAAGAGGAACCCACATGGGGCCGTGCCCTGAGCACTGTCACTTGGCATGAACTCGTCCTGCCTAGCTGGGCCCTCCTCCTCCAACACAGAGCGTATTCCAGAGCCAGGCATTAATGCTTCTTTCCCAGCCTGTTTCAGGTTACCCAGCAACCCCTGCCCCACTCCACTCTGCTGTGGGAGGAGGGGCAGCTCTCGGCGGGTCAGGGGGCCAGGCTGTCACCCCTCGTGCGAAGGATCTCTGCCCGGTACCCCACAGCTGAGTGGACTGGATACCCCGTGCCCCTGACTTCATCTAAACCCTTTCCTGGCCTCGAGGTCAGGTGACAGGGAGTCCTCCAGGGAGCACATGCTCTGCCAATGTCTGGGCTGTAGCTGTCCTTTGGGCTCCCTCGGTGGGTACTGCCAACCTCAGCTGCAATCGGGGCCGACCCCGGCCCTGCATCCTCAGCATCTATGAGAGTGTTGGATGAGCCAAGCCTGCGGGGCTTCTGTGGCTCCCAGGCCATGCTGGGGTTGGGGACAAGGACGTGCTGGGCTGTAGAGCTTGGCTGGGGTCCCCACCAGGCCTGTGAGGCTCCTCAGGCTGTCTACACCCGCACATCTCACAGCCTGCTCCCTCCTCAGCTCGTGTTCCAAGGACTCTGGGAGGCAGAAGAGATGAGCTCCTCGCTGCAGCTGACCTGTGATTCTCAGGCCACCTTGGTCCTTGACGTCCGTGGCCAGAACCAGGCAGTCAGGTGAGGGGGGCCCCCAGGAGGAGAGGAGTCGGGGGAGGAACCATTGGCTGGGCACCTACTGTGCACCGTCGCTGGACACAGCCCCTCTCAATCCTCTGCTCAGCCCCGCTGCATAAATATGGGTAGGAAGGCTCAGAGAGGCCAAGCGACTTTTCCAAGGTCACACAGCTGTAAAAATCCCTCAACCTCTCCAGGCAGGGCACTGATGCGTTCTTGGCCTCAGAAACGAAGTGCATCCCAGGCCCCAAACACTTATTAGTAACTATTAGTGCCCTTAGGGATGGGGGCCTGGTGAGGTGCTTGGTGCTCCTGTGTGTGCACTAAGTCAGGGGCCACCAGCCAGGCTCTAGGGCTCAGGTCTCAGCAGTGAGGGAGGGGGTGAGTAAGCCACTTGTTGAAGGGGTAGATCACTGGTTCTCACCTAGGGACGAGATTCCCCCCAGGGACTTTCAGCAAAGCCTGGGGAATTTCTGGTTGCTGCACCGGGGAGGATGACACTATGAGGGTCAGTGTATAGAGGCCACAGATGCTGCTAAGCATCTTACAGTGCTCAGGACACACCCACGACTGTGAAGTCCATGAGCCAACAACCGTGCCAAGGCTGAGACGTGGAGGTGGAGAGGAACCTGATAGGAGGGTACAGCACCCTGGAGTTAGCAACATGGGAGACAGGCCTGGCACAGTGGCTCACACCTGTAATCCCAGTGCTTTGGGAGGTCGAGGTGGGAGGATTGCTTAAGCCCAGGAGCTCGAGGCCAGCCTGGGTAATACAGTGAGATCCCCATCACTACAAAAAATCTTTTTTTTTTTTTTTTTGAGACGGAGTCTTGCTCTGTCACCCAGGCTGGAGTGCAGTGGCATGATTTCGGCTCACTGCAAGCTCCGCCTCCTGGGTTCATGCCATTCTTCTGCCTCAGCCTCCCCAGTAGCTGGGACTACAGGTGCCCGCCACCATGCCTGGCTAATTTTTTGTATTTTTAGTAGAGACAGGATTTCACTGTGTTAGCCAGGATGGTTTCAATCTGACCTCGTGATCTGCCCACCTCGGCCTCCCAAAGTGCTGGGATTACAGGCATGAGCCACCACATCCAGCTTACAAAAAAATCTTAAAAATTAGCCTGGCATGGTGATGCATGCTTGTAGTCCCAACTGCTCAGGATGCTGAGGCGGGAGGATCATTTGAGTCTGGGAGATCAAGGCTGCAGTGAGCAGAGATGGCACCACTGCACTCCGGCCTGGCTGACAGAGAAAGACCCTGTGTCTAGTGAAGAAAAAAAGAAAGAAAGAAAAACGTGCAGACCATAACCACCCTGGCCTGGAGGAGTGAGGGGAGGGGTGCTAGGTGAGGAGGATCCCTGGGAGGGAGCCAGGGGGTTAAAATCCTGTTGTCCACACCCTGCTGGAGCTCCCAAAGGACCAACCCAAGAAAGCTCACTGATGGGCTCATGGAAGACTTGAAGCCCAGAGCCATGCTTAACCCTTGATACCAATGGGGAAACTGAGGCTCAGAGAGGGGCAACCAAGAAGCTTGCCCCTGGTGCCAGAGCTAGGCAGAGGCCAAGCCGGGAGTCAAATCCAGGTAACTTGGCTCCAGAGTCCAGCCCTAACCAGGGCACCATATGGTCCTTGGACCTTGGAGTGTATGAATAGCCCTGCATTAGGCCACTGATGTGATCCTGGCTCTCTGACCCTCTTTTGGGGAAGTCGACTTGGTCTCGACCTGGCCCTAGGGGCGCTGGACAAGGTGCCATCTCGCCAGCTTCTGGCCTTCTCTTTTTTCCTTCTAGCAAAGAGCTGCTGTTCTCAGGCCAGCATCGCCTCCCCTCCCTCCTGGGTCGCTGCCCCAGCTCTGCCTCAGCCTCAGCTAAGGTAACTGTGCCCCAGCTGCCTGGCTCCTAACTGGTTCCAGATGCCCAGCCCAAGGTGGGAGGGAGCCAGGCCCCTCTGGGGAGTGTTAACGCATGCACATTTGTTCGCCAGCTTGCAGCAGGCTCCGGTGGGCAACCCTCGGAAACCCCTGGCTCCAGCTTTCCCAAACACACCCAGGTTTACATTCCTGGGCCAGCCCCCGCGGCCCCCAGTCAGGCCCGCGAGCCCTTTGGGAGATGGGGAAGGCCTCCTTACCCAGTGCCTGGCGCCTGGCATTGCCTCACCCAGCCTGGCATACTTGTAGAGGCTGGAGCAGATGATACAACCCTTTGGAGCTGCGCCAGTATCACCCCCATCTCTGCCCTGCATGCAGGACTGCAGGGGGGGTCGTAGGAGTGGACAGGAGGGCCCAGTAGACTTAGGCCAGGTTCCTCTGTCCTCCTGAGCTGTCGTCTGTGCCCAAATCTGGAGCTCCTGGAAGGCATGCCTAGTGCCTGGCACAGGGCCCAGCACACAGTAGGTGTTCAGTAAAAAATAGGGCATGAATAGGTGAGTGCATGCATGAATGGTCACATCTGCCAACTGGTCACTTCATTTTGCTACCAGCCACCCTGTTTTGGTAGGCTCTCCCCGCCCTGGCCCAGGCCGCCTTTGTTTACAGAGCGCGTGCTGTGTGCTGGGTCCCCTGCCGCATTTACACAGGATTTTGGAGTTCCTCAAACTTCACTACAACTGCATAATCATTCAGGGAACTTTCTCTCTGTCTCTCTCTCTCTCTTTTTCTCTCTTTCCTTTCTTTCTTTTCTTGCTTTTCTTTCTTTTATTTCTTGCTTTTGTCTCTCTCTCTTTCTCTCGACAAAGTCTCTGTCACCCAAGCTGGAGTGCAGTGGCACAATCTCGGCTCACTGCAACCTCCACCTCCCTGGTTCAAGTGATTCTCCTGCCCCACCCTCCTGAGTAGCTGGAATTACAGGCGTGCACCACCACGCCTGGCTAATTTTTATATTTTTGGTAGAGACGGGTTTTCACTGTGATACCCAGGCTGGTCGCAAACTCCTGACCTCAAACGATCCACCCATCTCAGCCTCCCAAATGTTGGAATTACAGGCATGAGCCACCACGCCCAGCCTTATTTTTTATTTTTAAAACTTCTTTCTGAGACAGGGTCTTGCTCTGTTACCCAGGCTGGAGTGTGGTGACATGATCATAGCTCACTGCAGCCTCAGGCTCCTGGGTGCAAGTGATCCTCCTGCTTCAGCCTCTGGAGTAGCTGGGACTACAGGTGGTGCCACCACACCAGGCTCCATTCTGGCAACTTCTTAATTTTTTCCCAAGTTTTATTTTGAGTCATTTCAACCTATATAAAAGTTACTGTAGGACAGTGAACATTGACCAGTTGTTAATATCTTTCCATATTTCTTATCTATGTTACATAAATTTGTATCATCAGATACATATTTTTTCTGTATCATTAAGAATATAGAGATGTTTCTGAAGGCATCACCTTTTTATTCTGAAATACTTCAACTATTTCCTGTAACAAGGATATTTTCTGATTTAACACAATAATTACAACATTCAGGAAATTGAATGTTGAAGTAATACCTTCATTTAATGTACAGCCCATATACAATTTCCCAGCTTTCCCACTAATGTTCTTTCAAAAAACTGTTTTGTTTTGTTTTAAATCCGGGATGCAGGCCAAGATCACACAGCATGCGTAGTTGCCATGTTTTTTTAATTTTCTTAATCTAGAACAGAGGTTTACAAACTTGTATTATGAAGTAAAATGTGTGGGGGTTGCAGGCCTTACGGTCCCTGTTACAACTACTCACAATTGTCACTGTAACAGAAAAGCAGCTATAGAGGATATGTAGGTGAATAGACGTGGCTGTTACAATAAAACTTTATTTATAAAATCAGGTTGTGGGCCAAATTTGACCCAAACAGCAACTCCTGATCTAGAACATTCTCCTTCTACACCCTACCTTTCCTTACCCAATGTTTTATTTTTTTTATTTTTTATTTTTTTTTACTTTTTTTGAGAAGAAGTTTTGCTCTGTCACCCAGGCTGGAGTGCAGTGGTATGATCTCAGCTCACTGCAACCTCTGCCCCCTGGGTTTAAGCAATTCTCTTGCCTCAGCCTCCTGAGTAGCTGAGATTACAGGCTGCACTACCATGCCTGAATAATTTTTGTATTTTTAATAGAGATGGGGTTTTACCATGTTGGCCAGGCTGGTTCTGAACTCCTGACCTCAAATGATCCGCCCACCTCGGCCTCGCAAAGTGCTGGGATTACAGGCATGAGTCACTGCATCCGGCCCTCCAACGTTTTATTATATAATTTTTTAGATGCTAAAGAATTGAAGTAATTCTGTGGTGAATACCCACATACCTAGATTTTCCTGTTCACATTTTATTTCACATAATCACATAGCTCTTCATCTATCCATCTTATTTTTGGATACATTTCAAAGTAAGTTGCAGATATAATTCCCCCTAAACATTTTATTGTCATTAACCACCTTAAAAAAAAAAAACCCAACTGGATGCAGTGGCTCACACTTGTAATCCCAACACTTTGGGAGGCCGAGGCAGGAGAATTAGTAGAGTTCAGGAGTTCAAAACAACCTGCAAGCTAGGGAGACCCCGTCTCTACAAAAAATTAAAAAATTAGCCAGTCAGGCCGGGCGCGGTGGCTCAAGCCTGTAATCCCAGCACTTTGGGAGGCCGAGGCGGGTGGATCACGAGGTCAGGAGATCGAGACCATCCTGGCTAACATGGTGAAACCCCGTCTCTACTGAAAAATACAAAAAACTAGCCGGGCGCGGTGGCGGGCGCCTGTAGTCCCAGCTACTCGGGAGGCTGAGGCAGGAGAATGGCGTGAACCCGGGAGGCGGAGCTTGCAGTGAGCAGAGATCCGGCCACTGCACTCCAGCCTGGGCGGCAGAGCGAGACTCCATCTCAAAAAAAAAAAAAAAAAAAAAAAAAAAA